>NC_047120.1:51803833-52026333 GCF_902500255.1 Thalassophryne amazonica | reverse complement strand
TTTAAGCACAGAAGCATAATGCATTCACTTGAAAACAAAAAAAAACAGAATTACTTACTTTCCTTGAATAATGACCAGTATTGCCACAGTTGCTTTGAAAAATTACTTTATTAGTTACTTTATACAGTTACTTCATTATCAGCTTTATACAGTTACTTTATTAGCAGCTGCCGAATGTAACTAATAATCTAAATTGGTTGCTGTTAAAATTGAGTAATCAGCATTGTAACTAATCAGAAAAGTAACAATAGTTACTTTTCTGAGTACTCAATCTTAAAAATAACTAAGTTACATTACTAGTTACTTTATTAGTAACATTCAGTAGCTGCTGACAAGTTGTCCGCAGCTACTAATAAAGTAACTGTACAATGTAACTAATGAAGTATCTTTTCAAAGTAACTATGACAACACTGATAATGACTTACATGGTTACCTCATTAATTCAGAAAAGCAGTTAATAATAGTTCATAAATACACCAATTTTTCTCAATTAATGAGGTAACTAAGTTGGTAATTCAGAAGAAGTTTTTTTTCTCAAGTGAATGCATTACTGTTCTGTACAAAACTTATTTTTGCAGCAAAAATACATTTTGAGTGACTGGGATGGGATAGAGTTTTATTTTTATGTATTTATTTATTTATTATGAATTTAATTTTGTCAGTGTTTGGCTAAGGCGATCTTTCTGGTTTATTTGTTTGTTTGGGTTTTTTGTGGGTAGGTGGGGAGGGTTGTAATGAAGATTGTGTCTGAAGAGATGGAGTATTACTTTGTTGAACCACATGATGAAACTCTCATGTTTGCATGTGTCCTCCCAGCTGTGAATTCTGTGGTTCGTGCTGATGTAAAAAATACAGCATTTCAGACATTTCAGTGCCACAAAAATCCAAACTTGTAGTTTCACTGCAAGGACTCATTATTGTGCTTCGGCGAAAATAGGATCCAATGTAAAATCTGTAATTTTGTCAAATAATTTTGATTAACAAGTAATGTATTTTAAAAATATATGCTTTTTTGCAACAATAATGTGGCCCAAGTTTTAATGCAGGTTTTTCAATGTTTGCTGTGCTAAATTTACTGTAAACCTAAAGGTATGGCAGAAAAATTGTCATGGTGATGGCAAACACTGAAAATGTAGCTGCAGTAGCAGAGGCGGTGGTGTTGGGTGCAGATGTAGCATTTACCATTGTTGTAGCATTTGCCATTGTTGTAGCATTTAACATTGGTGTAGCATTTAACATTGGTGTCACATTTAACATTGGTGTAGCATTTAACATTGGTGTCACATTTAACATTGGTGTCGCATTTAACATTGGTGTCGCATTTAACATTGGTGTAGCATTTACCATTGGTGTAGCATTTAACATTGGTGTAGCATTTACCAATGGTGTAGCATTTACCATGGTTGTAGCGTTTACCATTGTTGTAGTATTTACCATTGTTGTCAGCGTCACAGTTGGCAGTGCAGTTGCATTTGGAGGTTTGGGACAAACAAAGCTGTTATCTGGATCCGTACCATTGGAGACAAATGTCTTGAAGATAGCGTTCCCTTCTCCCACTTGTGATATGATCCAGGACTGAAAATTAGACACACGAGTAAAACCATCGGGGATCCCCAGCGCACAGGGTACCGCAAAACTGATAACGCCCGCTTCGATCCAAATTGAGCCTTGTTTGCACTGCAGAGCTCCACCTCCATCCCCCTGCATAGGGATATAGAAAAGCACAACTGAGTGATGTTGCATTGTTGTTTCTTGTGTGTGTGTGTATATATATATATATATATATATATATATATATATATATATATATATATATATATATATATATATATATATAGTAGTGTTCAGAATAATAGTAGTGCTATGTGACTAAAAAGACAGGTTTGAGTATATTTCTTATTGTTACATGGGAAACAAGGTACCAGTAGATTCAGTAGATTCTCACAAATCCAACAAGACCAAGCATTCATGATATGCACACTCTTAAGGCTATTCTGCATATAAACAAATACACTGCACTCACGATTAAAAGGTGCCAAACATAAACGAAAACTGTGAAAGAAAAATGTCTGCACACTTAAATCCTTTTGTACATTTAATAGCCAAGCTTTCGACCAGTGATTTTGTCAGTTTTGTGGAACAAACAGGTGTGAATCAGGTGTCCCTTATGTAAGGATGAAGCCAGGTCCTGTTGAACATGCTTTTCTCTTTGAAAGCCTGATGAAAATGGGACGTTCAAGACACTGTTCAGAAGAACAGCGTAGTTTGATTAAAAAGTTGATTGGAGAGGGGAAAACCTATACGCAGGTGCAAAAAATTATCATTCATCTACAATGATCTCCAGTGCTTTAAAATGGACAAAAAAAACCAGAGACATGTGGAAGAAAACGGAAAACAACCATCAAAATGGATAGAAGAATAATCAGTATGGCAAAGGCTCACCCACTGATCAGCTCCAGGATGATCAAAGACAGTCTGGAGTTACCTGTAAGTGCTGTGACAGTTAGAAGACACCTGTGTGAAGCTAATTTATTTGCAAGAATCCCCTGCAAAGTCCCTCTGTTAAATAAAAGACGTGCAGAAGAGGTTACAATTTGCCAAAGAACACATCAACTGGCCTAAAGAGAAATGGAGGAATATTTTGTGGACTGATGAGAGTAAAACTGTTCTTTTTGGGTCCAAGGGCTGCAGACAGTTTGTGAGACGACCCCCAAACTCTGAATTCAAGCCACAGTTCACAGTGAAGACAGTGAAGCATGGTGGTGCAAGCATCATGATATGGGCATGTTTCTCCTACTATGTTGTTGGGCCTATATATCGCATACCAGGTATCATGGATCAGTTTGGATATGTCAAAATACTTGAAGAGGTCATGTTGGCTTATGCTGAAGAGGACATGCCCTTGAAATGGGTGTTTCAACAAGACAATGACCCCAAGCACACTAGTAAACGAGCAAAATCTTGGTTCCAAACCAACAAAATGAATGCCTCGCCGATGTGAAGAAATCGTGAAAAACTGTGGTTATACAACTAAATACTAGTTTAGTGATTCACAGGATTGCTAAAAAAGCAGTTTGAACATAATAGTTTTGAGTTTGTAGCATCAACAGCAGATGCTACTATTATTGTGAACACCCCCTTTTCTAAATTTGTTTTTACTAATAGCCCAATTTCATAGCCTTAAGAGTGTGCATATCATGAATGCTTGGTCTTGTTGGATTTGTGAGAATCTACTGAATCTGCTGGTACCTTGTTTCCCATGTAACAATAAGAAATATACTCAAAACCTGGATTAATCATTTTAGTCACATAGCACTACTATTATTCTGAACACTACTATATATATATATATATATATATATATATATATATATATATATATATATATATATATATATATATATATATATATATATATATATATATATATATATATATTCAGGTTGAACATTACGGCACCAGTACTGCCTCATCATCACCCATTCATTCATTCATTCTACAGTACAAACAAACAAACTTGAGATGCCACAAAGGCTTCGAGACAAAAAATGTATTTTTTACATTTAGAAAATAAAAATGTTTTTTTTGTTTTTTTTAAATACATGATGTGTCTTTTACATGATGTGTGGGTATTTTGTGATAAGCTCCCCCTCCCCTTTTGTATTAAATTTGTTAGTTTCAGATAATAAAGCAGAATATGTTGCAAACACCTCCAGTCTCCCCTAAAAAAAGGGCATTTCACAGAATTATCTTTGAAACACAAAGATGAAAATTGTGTCTAAATGTTGGTGTGTATGTGAGATTAAAAATAGTGTACATTGGAATTGACAAGCCCTGTCTGATGTGGAATTCTGTGAATTGGTTGCACAGCAGAAACATCTCATAATGGTTGTACAGCATCTTTTCATCTCGTCACCCACATTAGTGACTTGAACACTGCGAGTGTGAGATGCATGGTGGCTGCTGTGTGTGTGAGGGTGTGTGTTTATTTTTTCATATTTGTATGTGATGATGGACAAAACGCCAGACCAGTTTTTTATGTTAATAAATAAACATCTTATAGTCCAAATAAAATTCAAATAATGTTTCTCATATTCACCTGACACACTCCTTTACCCAGTTGTCCTGCACAGATTATGTTGTCAGTAATGTTTGCATTGGTCACCGGAGCATAGCTGCAAATGCACTGATTGTTTCCAACTATAGGAACCTGAACCTCTTGAAGTGGAAAAGGCCATGGCAAGGATACTGTAGAAGAGAAAATGTTAATTAGTTAATTACACAGCTTTATTTAATCAAATGGTGTGGATTTGTTTCATACAAATGACAAGCATAATGTCCCCCACCCCCTTGTCTGTAGGTATCACTCTTGTATGGGTCACAGGTGGCTGACACCATAAAGAATATTACATTTTTAATATATATATATATATATATATATATATATATATATATATATATATATATATATATATATATATACATAATTACACTCAACAAAAATATAAACGCAACACTTTTGGTTTTGCTCCCATTTTGTATGAGATGAACTCAAAGATCTAAAACTTTTTCCACATACACAATATCACCATTTCTCTCAAATATTGTTCACAAACCAGTCTGAATCTGTGATAGTGAGCACTTCTCCTTTGTTGAGATAATCCATCCCACCTCACAGGTGTGCCATATCAAGATGCTGATTAGACACCATGATTAGTGCAGAGGTGTGCCTTAGACTGCCCACAATAAAAGGCCACTCTGAAAGGTGCAGTTTTATCACACAGCACAATGCCACAGATGTTGCAAGATTTGAGGGAGCGTGCAATTGGCATGCTGACAGCAGGAATGTCAACCAGAACTGTTGCTCGTGTATTGAATGTTCATTTCTCTACCATAAGCCGTCTCCAAAGGCGTTTCAGAGAATTTGGCAGTACATCCAACCAGCCTCACAACCGCAGACCACGTGTAACTACACCAGCCCAGGACCTCCACATCCAGCATGTTCACCTCCAAGATCATCTGAGACCATCCACTCGGACAGCTACTGGAACAATCGGTTTGCATAACCAAAGAATTTCTGCACAAACTGTCAGAAACTGTCTCAGGGAAGCTCATCTGCATGCTCGTCGTCCTCATCGGGGTCTCGACCTGACTCCAGTTCGTCGTTGTAACCGATATGAGTGGCCAAATGCTCACATTTGCTGCCGTTTGGCACGTTGGAGAGGTGTTCTCTTCACGGATGATGCGAAGGAGATGTGTTGCACTGCATGAGGCAAATGGTGGTCACACCAGATACTGACTGGTATCCCCCCCAATAAAACAAAACTGCACCTTTCAGAGTGGCCTTTTATTGTGGGCAGTCTAAGGCACACCTGTGCACTAATCATGGTGTCTAATCAGCATCTTGATATGGCACACCTGTGAGGTGGGATGGATTATCTCAACAAAGGAGAAGTGCTCACTATCACAGATTCAGACTGGTTTGTGAACAATATTTGAGAGAAATGGTGATATTGTGTATGTGGAAAAAGTTTTAGATCTTTGAGTTCATCTCATACAAAATGGGAGCAAAACCAAAAGTGTTGCGTTTATATTTTTGTTGAGTATACATTTCTACACGCTTTACTTTTTCTTGTTCCCCCCTTTTATTATTATTATATTTAAGTAAATATTGGAGGAGTGGGGTACAATTAGCTATACCTAACAGCTAATGTTAGCTTATCTAGCCGGCCTTAGCAACGTTCATCGTAGCTTACAAAATAGTTGGTTCCTTTGTGTTTGATAACAATCTTCTCCTGTGATGTCTTATCCTTCTTATGTCTTATTACTTATATTATATTAAAAGGTATATTATAGAAAAAGGTATATTATATATACCTTTTTCTTGAGCTGCTTGGGTGGGTAGGGAGAGTTCCCGTGGGATAAAAAAGCTTTTTAACCTACCATCCCTGGTTCTCAAGACCAGGCACCTAAGTGGCTCTACTCTACTCTTTTCTATTCTCCTATTTTACTCTTCCTTTGTAGATATTTAGATATACCTTTGTATGCTGGCATAGTTCCACCTTAGAATTGGAATATAATATATAAGATATACCTTACTGAATTTTCATATAGTTGAAAAAGAAATTCGAATGGTGCCTCCACAATTGAATTGTATTTTAGGCTACAGATGGTTACATGTCTGAGTTGTCAGTGATTTGTTACTCTTTCTTTTTCCCATGAATTTGGGGGGGGGGGGGGGGGGGGCACACCGGCACACCCCAGCTCCACGAAACTGTAATCCTGACAGTGAAACATACCAACAAAAAAATGTTTTCAGCAATAAGGACTGTGAAAAAGACAGGATGATGTGCCGGCAACAAGTACCAAATAAACCGATTTGATTCCTGGTCATACTATCTGCATTGGCCTTTTTCCCCAGCTGTAAATGGGTACAGATTTGACTGGGAGAGTAACGTGATGGACTGGTGTCCCATCAATGGGGAGTCATACACTCTCATTTGCTTCACACCATGGAATTCACACATAAGCTCCGGCACCAGTGGGTCTCAGGACCTACATTGCTCTTCTTCTTCTTTGTCCATGAGCCAAGATTACCTCGCTACCAACTTTGATTGAAATCCATTCATGTTCTTTTGAAACATCCTGTTGACCAACAAACAGACAGCCAAAGCGCAACAAAAACATAACCTCCCTATCAGAAGTAATAAACACTCACTAGATGTATTGATGTCGCCCCAGCCAACGACCCAGCAGCTGGTGTTGGTGTGGAACTCGCTTGCATTACTTGCTAGACAGATGGGCCTGATGTAGTTGGTGAAGTTGACAGGGCTACTGAGCTCCAACAAGGCAATATCATTGTTAAGCATTGTGGGGTTGTAGTTGGGATGAACAATGATCTGGGAGATGGTGCGGTTCTGCTCATGCACACTAGTGTTAGCCAGAGACTGTGTACCCATGAAGATAATCCAAGGTGTAGTGCTTGTTCTGGACATGAAATGGACAGAAATAAATTAAAACATGCCATTCATAGAGATTTCAGTCTCCTGCAACATATTTGTAGGTTGTATTGTATGATTTGTGTTAAATGAGTATGAGTTCTTACGTCAAAATGCAGTGGGCTGAAATAAGCACCCAGTGGTTGCTGATAAGTGTCCCTCCACAAATGTGAATTCTGAAAAGAGAAGGCACGTATAGCTGGAAGCTAACTTGCCAGGGCCATGATCCAGGATTAGCATCTTCACCGCCCACTATTCTTGCATTCAAAGGCGCAACACCACACTCTGACAGAACACAGACAATACATGAATACATTACTACCAATGGTATTTCAGTTAACCCATTTCTCTTTTTTCACAATATTTTTTTTTGGGGGGGGGGGTGATTTTCAGCCTTTGGCACAGAGACAGGAAACAGTGATGTGAACAGACATACAGCAAAGGTTACCCAGGCAGGCACTCACACCTGGAGACACTGCAAACCACATTCTGCAGCATGTGTTATGTACCTTAAACCCTGAGCCATGAGCACCCCCAGGTAACTAATTTTTCATGGCAATTTTTTTGAATGGGCTATGATATCATAAATTTCCTGATACAGAAAAGATGTTTATGTCACCATAGAATCTACTGTATACATTAAATATAATAGCCATCTCTCTATCATGTTTAACTTTTCACACAATACTTAGTGTGATATTTTCTAAAGGACAATGAGTGCATTCACAGTTTCTCCAAACAGCTGGATTGCAGTGTGTCAGAACTGATCAAATCATAAATCTTAATGAACGTTTTCTCTGTCAAAAGATTTGTGGATTTACTCCCGTGGTGTCTCCAAGCAGTTACATGAAACAATTCAGTTTCACATATGTTCACTACCCTGAAGTGAATGCAAGAAGCTACAAAATAGATTGTTTTAACGGAAAGCCAGCTGTCTAATTACATGTATATACTAAAACGTTAAATAATCTGTCAGGACATGGTAGGGAAACAAGTAACAGGCTAAAAAGTGTACTGAATGAAGAGAAAAATAAGTTGTGATTTTTGAAGCTGTGGAGTAAAAATGACCAGATATCACAAATGAAGAATAGTAGGAAAATAAAGTAAAAATCTAAGTTAAATGATTAAAAAATAAGCCATGGTGGAATTTTTGATGAATCCTTCAAATTGCAACCAAACCAATAACCAAACTTTACCCTTTGCTTTCCAAGCATCCACTCATGTGCTTGCTTGCATGAAACTGAAACAGAGACTGATGTAATGTAAACTAGAGCAGCTTCTACTACTACATATAAGCAACAGGTTGGTTTTGTGTTCAAGATTCTTCAAATGGAGCAATATCTCCACCTTGTGGACATTTACTCTTAATACGGGTGCTGTAGAATTAATGTAGGTACAGCAGCATTTTGCCAAAAGCTGTAGTTGTGAATATAGACACATGATACTTGATGTTACACTGTTGCACACTGTTCAGTTGATTATAAACTCTTTCTTATTGCAGGGTTAGCAAGCTAGCCAGTTTTGCTATTGTGTTTAGCTTTCACAGAGGCTCAGTGCTGTACGCAAAGCTGAAGTTATTGAATGATCTTTCGCATTCTGAGAAACCAACATTTCCCAACATTACACCCAGTATGTCAACATTTCACACATTCTTGAGAAATGTTGGTTTCTCAGAATCCAAAAGATGGAGAACCATGCCCTAGTTTTTCTGGGTCCGGCTCAAAACTTCTCAGTCACCCCTCGTATCTAACAAAATATGGAATGAGAGTACTAAATTTATTTAGATCCCCTAAATTAATGTAAACATATGAATTTTCCAGAGTGATCTGATTGCAATCTGAAACCTGACCACAAGATTATGTCATGCCGGTTTAAATAGCAATCATATTTTTCTTTTTCATGGGCGTGAAACACTTGTGATGAAAGATGTAAGTGAGTGGACTTACCCTGATTACTGAACCCTGCAGAGAAAAAAAAATGAAATATTAAATCTGTAATTGCGTTATAGTCTAAGTAGAGTAATGTACTTTATACACTCACAGAAATATTTAACCCTACCTTTTAAGATTTATGTAATTTTATTACATGACAAATTCCCATTTACTTTTTTTAGATAATTTTAATACAAACCTACCAAATCAACCTTACATGATGCATATTCATTACTGTAATAAATCCTATTTATTTGAAATGCATAATCCTCAGCTTTATGTATTTAGTATTAATAAAATATAATTACTCTAAACCAATAATAATGACAGTATTTATTTAAAATACATAAAGTATATTGTTTGAATTGCATAATAATTATGTTACCTATACAAGATAAATGGCATAAAATTACATAAATCTTAAAAGTAAGGGTTAAATATTTCTGTGAGTGTACGCGTAGGTTCATGTACTGAATGAATAAAGCAACAGCTTTCCATCAAATAATCCTATGCACATTTTTGTCAAGTGCATAAACAAGAAGAGCCATTGAGACTTGATGAAACGTAATGAGCTGTAGTTTCACCGCACAATCTCAAATTGTTTTCCTGCATTCTATCAGCAGCATTCAATTATTTATTGTGGCTATTGACTGTAAATGTAAAAACAAAAATGAAACTGTAAAACAAAAGACCATTATTTTTTCTTTTAAAATAGTTGAACAGATACATAACAGAAAATAATTTTGATGAAATGTGTAAAAGTGATCACACTTACCCTGTCCATTGATCTCTGTAGGAAAGAGAGCAATAAAAATGTACAGTTGTTAGATCTGTAATTACACATGCTACAACTTGCTTTTTTTCTTTAAAAATAATAATAATAATAATTTAAATTTTAATAATAATAATAATAATTTTTATAATTTTTTAAGCTAGTTTGGGAAGCCCTGCGACATATACTCAGGTGCCACTAATATGCCAAAAAAAAGTTTTTATCTTGATTACATTCAGTTCCTTGTTCCTGTCATATTTCCTGATTACCTGTAAGTGTCTTTACCCCGCAGTAGTGTTGGATAGTGTTTTTTGTTACCACCTTATTTGTCTGTTTGTAGTATTTTTGTATTAATGTCACTTGGGATTATTTGTCACAATTGTATTAACACTACCACTTGGAAAATTAAAGCGCGCATATTTTTTTTAACTTAACCCCTTGTGTGCTGGCTCCCTCACATCCTGGGGTCCTCCTTAGACTCTCTGTAGCGCAAACCGTAACACCTCTGGTTAATTTTTATGACCATCAGATGTAATTTCTTGGAGACGAGAAGACCTATCAACACAATCTTGGAATCATTTTAAAGCTTAGGATGTTCTCTTTCCAGTGATATGTGTTTCATAACATTTGGACATAAATTAAAGAAATTCTGGTGTGTTTAAATAATTTTGTCAGGGGTGGACTCTGCGGCGGTGGCGGTGGTGATTCAGTAATTAATTCAATAATTCAAACAACAGGTTAAGAACATTTTGACACCAGTTCCATAGATTTTGCATGAAAATTGACTGAATAATGCTATTTGTTGCAAATAAGGTTGATTCCAAGAAAATCGACAAAACTTTTTGAATGCCAGTGCATTTTCCATTTATTTATGTCATATAAATTGGCTTTTTTCTCTAAAAATAAATGGGATAGTTAAATCCAGAAGGTTGCATTTGAAAGGAATAAATGTGTATACTTTACATAATGAATTTTGAAAAAAATTACCATTTTTGACCATGTTTTTAGGCCCAGTTTGTGAAATGCAACTATATATATATATATATATATATTTTTTTTTTTTTTTTTTTTTTTTTTTTTTTTCTGGGTCAGGCTCAAATCTTTTCAATCGCCTCTCATATATATATATATATATATATATATATATATATATATATATATATATATATATATTCCATGTAAAAAAAAAATTTGAAGCACTGTTAAAGGTAGAGCGTAAAATTTTACCAAGCCAGATGAGGATGTTGCAGATGAAGAATGCCGACAAAGTCCAACGTGCCATATTGACATCAGCTTTTTCCTCTCAGAATAGGACGGGATGATGATGATTTATATTATGTTTGACCACTCCCCCTTCACATTTGTTTGGCTGGGTCACTACACCTACTGATGCTGAGCGTACAACTTGCAGTTTGTTGAATTTACAACTGTAGTGCCTCAGCAGAGGGTTTAGGAAAAACGTAGTGCAAGAAAACTATAATAAATAGAGGTTTTATATGGAGATGGTAAGAAAGTTATAGCGGTGATGGAAGCTGTGTCGCTTAGGTTATTATGGCATGAAATAACACGTTGGTCAGATTTGAGCCTTTTAATTTCTTTTCTCTGCAACTCCCACGAAACAGTTCATGTTGATGTGTTAACTGGAATATTCCTTTTGTGAGTTCTTGATCATGTTCTGGTGTGAAAATCTTTGTGAAGCACTACTGGAGCAGGTATATTGGCATTTGTGCTGTTTTTTTCTTTGGGGGGGTGAGGCAGGGTGGGGCTGGGTTGGGCTGGGAGTTAGTTGGCACAGTTAATACTGCCGTTTACTGTAAAATACATCTGACTTCCTTGTTTATGCTTCTGTATTGGCAGGAATAACCAGATTCACACACACACACATGCACATATGGCTAAAGTGACAAAGGTTCTTATACTTTTGTTAGTTGTGTCCCTTTTGAGAAAACTGAACTGTTGACAGTCTTAGTGAATTAATACTTACATTGTCCGAGCAGAGGTCATGTAGATACCCAGCTAAGAAAGATTAGGGAAGCGATTGAGCTTGCATAGTCTTGAGAGTGCTGCACAGGAGATCAGACTGGATGTAAATGCTGGGAAGACAGAAGGTTTTTTTTTTTTTTATTAGCTATGACCAGCAGGACTCCATCAAACAAAGAGACACAAAATGCAGTTTGCAATTGCATCTACAGAAAAAGGTATCAGTAGACATGAACAGTGGCCGACGCCAAGGGGGGCTTGGGGGCTTAAGCCCCCCCAATAATGAGCCAAGCCCCCCCTCAGCCCCCCCAATAATTCTGCCAATAATGTGAATTGGCAATAAATCTTTGATATAGACAATTTGTGTAAGGTTGATTCCATGCATTGCCTTGAGCACCATTTTCAATTAGTTCAGTTTGTATACCTATGTGCAAGTTTTACTGAACTTGCATTCATTCTAAGTGATGTGTGTGTGCATTGATGCCACATTTTAGAGGAGCACAGGTGACTAAATCATATACCTTGGTATTTATAAAGCAATTTACTATATATTGTTCATTTCGATGACATTTTGTGGAGCCCCTCCAACCTTTACCCCAGCCCCCCCAACAAAAAGTTCCTGGCGCCGCCACTGGACATGAAGCCGTTTTAAGGGAGCAAATGCAAAATCAAGCAAATGCTGGTACAAGCACCAAATTTGGCGCGATGATTCCCAAGGTAGTACTTGCCCAATCTGGTCAATTGGCCACATGAAATCCAAGATGACAAGATTTCCACCAAAATGATGTATTGAGATGTACTTGTTGCATAGAAATCCTCCAGTCACTATTTTTACAGCATTACTGAAATCCAAGATGGCATCTAATTTCAAGAATGACCCCAAAATCATTTTTTTTTCCTCACAAAAATGCCATTGCTTATTTGATTTGTGTGATCTTGGTGTCAAATTCTAGGTTTTCAGGCATTCCAGATTTAATTTTTTTATGTTCCAACAACAATATGACACTCTTAGTAGCATACAATTCCATTTGGCAATGTTGTCTGCACATATTAAAAATAACAACATAATATTTTCAACACTAAACACATTTTAATTGGCATACATGCAGTAGTTTCAAGAGTTGAACATTTTCAAAACATGATCTGGATGGAAACCATTAACAATAAATGCAATAAACCTCAATCAATTTTGCCTCATAAGCAAAATAAATACCAATTAATTAAATAATAAATAACATTAATTGTGAATAAAATATAACAAAATGGAATTTGGCATCGATATTTGAATTGATCAAATAGGAGCATTTCAATGCAAAGAGGGATTTTTGATGTCATTTTGGCAGCCATATTGTAAGATGGCTACTGTCTTGAATTTTCAAGCGGCCAGTCAATCGGATACATTAAGTAATATCATGCGAATCACCGTGCTGTTTGGTGCTTGTACCACCAAGTGCATCTTTGTTTTTTTACTTTGACAAATCTTCATTCACTCTGTGTAGTTGTTCTTCCTGTTTCTGGCCGTCTGCTTTCACATGTCTCTGCAATTGTCACACTTCTCTACAATTTTAATTGTTTGTTTGTTTTTAGAACTGCAGTCACAGCGTTCCTTCATTACCAGATTCATTACGTTTTAACCTCTCATTGTTTTTCTACCTATGCTGCCATTCCATGTTTGCTGAATTTTGCCTGCCACTTCTGGATTTTATCACCTGTTATGATAGAGTTCTGTGCACCGACCAACTGCTTGTATTTTGTATAAGTCCTTTGCTGTTCCCTCGGAAAGGCCGTTGCCTGTTGGACTGATCACCCATGTGCCTGAGCTCAGCCTCAGGGCTGCCCAACCTGTTCCTGGTGCAGGAGGTGTTGTTGGCAAATATGCGGGGCAGGTGATCTCCAGGAACAGTCTCAAAGATCCCCAAACCTGTTCTAGAACAGCAATGGTTGCAGCAGATACACATGTAAAAGATACATGATAGTTGATCTCCAGGAGCAAGGCTTGTGACCCCTGCAATAGAGCAATCATCCAGGGTTCCAAAACCACATGGATGGACTATAACAAAGTTTCTGCCCTCAGGTTTATGACACATGGATACTAGAATAGAATTGTTCGTATACAAGGCCAGCAGGACATCAGCGGTCTTTTTTTGTGAACACAGCACAAGAGGCAGAAAAGGGCAGCGTTAATAGATGTTATCCCATGTGAGTGTAACAGCAGGAAGAAGCAGCAGGAGAATGTTGTGTGTGGGCCGCCAGAAGAGGAGGTACTGCTGGCCCACCATCAGAGGGCGCCCTGCCTGAAGTGCGGGCTTCAGGCACGAGAGGGCGCTGCCGCCAAGGACGCAGCCAGGGGTGACAGCTGTCACTCATTACCTCTTGACAACTGTCACCCATCTACTCAACGTCCTCTCACTCCATAAAGACCAGACGTCATCTCCACCTCATTGCCGAGATATCATACTTCATTGGAGGTAATATCCTCAGCCATTTGTTTTACAATATATCTGTATATTGTGAGTGTTTGCAGGAGTACCGGTCCTAAGTTTGTGGAGGCTGTGCAGGACGGCACTCTTTTTCCTCTCAGGGATCGCTGCAGCACGTATTGAGTGAGAGGTGGAGGTGGCATTCCCACCGCTGTTGTTACTGGGTGTACACACACCCACACTTGACTGTCTTTGTTCTCGCCAGCAGTACCAGATCCGACAGTCGGGGACGGTGATCACCTGGGAATTCGGGACTTGGCGGCTCCAGTATTCACCAGGTTCTGTGGAGGCGGAAATCGTGTGGTTCCGGCTCTTCTCAGGACAGACGTCTTCTATCCTCGAGCCTGCCCACACGTCACCTTGTGGATTGACTGTAATTATATTCTGAGATTGTCTGTATGTTCGTTGTGCACATTTCACAACATTAAATTGTTACCTTTTGGCTCATCTATTGGCCGTTCATTTGCGCCCCCTGTTGTGGGTCCGTGTCACTACACTTTCACAACAGAGAAGATCAAATAGTAGCAAGGGCTGAAGCAAGAACCAGAACAGATGTAAAAGGTGAACTCCAATGTGATCCCATGGTAAAAGGTAAGAACTGCCATGCCTTGGGCAGAGTATCTGAGTTTGTCGGTCCCACATATACAGTATACTATACCTAACATCTAAAGAGGTGCCTGAAGGGAAGCTCTAAGTCCCTTTAGCTATGTTAATGCTAATAAGAAGTAGGCACCAAAATGCATAGTAACCTTCACTAAGGCAGTGATTTTACATTTTTAATAGCTAACAACCAGGACTCATCTGAACATGGACAAGAAAGACACACAACAATGTTCCATCATACTAGAGAAGCTTGAATCTTCTACTGGACTGGGTTGCTTGACGTGAGGACGTTTCGCTTCAAATCACAGAAGCTTCCTCAGCTATAATTCTTGCTCTGGTAGTCTGACTTCTGTCTTTAACCTAACCAGACCCCACCTACCGAGAGGCTGACTGCTATAGGCTAGTGACTAAACAATAGCTCTAATTAGCACCTATTGTGCTCTAGTTAGCACTCTCCTAATGCCAGGACGGAAGCCTCCCCTGATGGCTCCCTTAACGACTCTCTCCTGATGACGTGAATGACTCATTACCATGAACAAAAGACTGAAACTGCTTTGACCTGAGTACCACATTGTAAACAGGGGACAAAGCGTGTCTGAGACCCGCTCCGTGGTTAAGGCTGGGTTTCAACTGTTTTACAAAGAATGCTTCCTTGACACCTCTCTCAAACCATTTCTTCTCTCTGGCTAAGATTTTAACTTCCTTGTCCTCAAACGTGTGGTTAGTGTCTTTCAGGTGGAGATGAACTGCAGACTGAGGTCCACTGGCGACCTCTCTGCGGTGCTGGTATAGCCTCTTGTGTAAAAGTTGCTTCGTCTCACCTATGTAGTGTTCATTACAGTTTTCCTGACATCTGATATGATACACTACATTGCTCTGTTTGTAACTAGGGATCCTGTCCTTAGGGTGAACTAATTTCTGTCTCAAGGTGTTGACTGGTTTAAAGTAAACTGGGATTTTGTGCTGTCTGAAAATCCTCTGTAGTTTTTCCCCTACTCCTGCTAAATAAGGGAGAGACACTCCTCTTCTTCTTTTCTCCGTCTCCTGTCTATCTGGTCTCTTTGGTCTGGTCAAGCAACCCAGTCCAGTCGAAGATTCAAGCTTCTCTACTATGGAAACCACCTGGACAACTGAGAGCCTACACAGAAACGTTCCATCATACATTTCTTTAAAGTGGAAAAAAAAAATGACGAGTTTTGACATGCTCACAATTGCACGCCAGAAACACAGCTAATGTAAAAAAGAACTTGGGAAGTGCTTTGTTTTCATTGGATCGACTTGAATTTAGTTAAATGTAGTTAATCAGGATTTCCCTGTCATTTCACTGAAAAACATAAGCAAGTCAATTCCCTGTGGAAAAGGATAGACAGACAGACAGACAGACAGACAGATAGATAGATAGATAGATAGATAGATAGATAGATAGATAGATAGATAGATAGATAGATAGATAGATAGATAGATAGATAGATAGATAGATAGATAGATAGATAGATAGATAGATAGATAGATAGATAGATAGATAGATAGATAGATTGACTGATTGATTGACTGATTGATTGATTAGGATGATCAAACACAACAACTTCGGTTTTGTTTTCATTCAGTTTGAAAAAATTTTGAGCCAGCCAATTCTTCACATCCTGCAGACAAGCCAGCAAAATCGCTGTGCTGCCTGATTTCAGGGGCAGATAACTCTGGAGGTCATCTGCAAAGCAGTGGTTGACAATATTGAATTGTAAGAGAACACTACCGGGCTCAGGAACGAACCCTGGGGAACTCCACAGGTCAGAGGAGGTGAACCAGATGAATAAGGCCCCAGATGTACAGAAAAGGTCCTGTTATCCAAGTAAGACTTGAAGGAACATAGGGCTGTGCCGAATGCTCTTTGTGGATTATAGTTCTGCCTTCAACACAATAATCCCGGACAGACTCACCACAAAACTGGACACTCTCGGCTTCCACCCTCTCACATGTGCCTGTATTAAAGACTTTCATTCCAACCGTTCCCAGATTGTGAGACTCAGCCCCCACCTCTCCTCCACCCGCACGCTGAGCATCGGCTCTCCACAGGGCTGCGTGCTGAGCCCCCTCCTCTACTGCCTCTACACCTACGACTGCAGACCGGCCCACAAGAACAACCTTATCGTCAAGTTTGCAGACGATACCACAGTGGTCGGTCTCATCTCCGGAGGTGATGAGGCTGCCTACAGAGAGGAGATCCGGCAGCTGGCAGCCTGGTGCTCAGAGAACAATCTTGCTCTGAGCACTAGGAAGACCAGAGAGATCATCATTGACTTCAGGAAACACTGCACTGACCCTGCCCCCCTTCTCATCAATGGCGAGCGTGTGGAAAGGGTCCACACCTTCAGGTATCTCAGCGTTCTCATCTCAGACTGCATCTCCTGGTCCAACAACATCTCCTCTATCCTCAAGAAGGCTCAGCAGCAGCTACACTTCCTGAGAGTCCTTAGGAAGTACAACCTCAACACTGACCTGCTGCTGGCCTTCTACCGCTCATCCATTGAGAGCCTGCTGACATACTGCATCACAGTATGGTTTGGCAGCTCCACCGCTGCTGACAGGGAGAGAATGCAAAGGGTTGTTAAGGCAGCACAGAAGATTATCGGCTGCCCTCTCCCCTCCCTGTTGGACATTTACACCTCCCGCTGCCTCAGCAGAGCCAAAGCGATCTCCAAAGACTGCTTTCACCCTGGCTCTGCCCTGTTTGACCTGATGCCCTCAGGGAGGCGCTACAGGCTCACAAGGACAAAAACAAACAGACTGAAAAACAGTTTCTTCCCCAAAGCCATAACCACATTGAACTCTAGCATGCACTGATCCTCCTCGTGCAATCCTAACCATGTGCAATAACCCAATCACCCATGGACAATATACATTTCTGTGCAATATATTTATATCCTAGCCGCACCTTGCACTAGTGTCAATTGTATATATATTTTTCCTTACATTGTTGGATTTTTCTTTATATCTTGTTTTTGATACATACTCTTGCACAATTTTTATCTCTTTTTTTGCACTATTTTTATTTTTATTCTATTTTATCACACTGCAAATGGATGGCCCTAATCTCGTTGTACCAATGTATAATGACAATAAAAGGCATTCTGATTCTGATTCTGATTCTGATACCAGGATGCCCACATCACCCAGCTGCAGCAGATAGATGGTTATTTTAGAGATCTGGGGGTGGACCAGTTGTCTATACCTGTGTGGTTGCCATCTAGGACACAAAGCGGTTGTGGTATTGTGAATGCAACTTAGCATAGCACCAACCTTGACCACAACTAGACATGACCTGACAGCAAATATATAATTGTGGACTATAGCTGACGTTGCAAAATGTACACAACATGCTTATCTTATCCAAGTTAAAAAAAAAAAAACATATATTTTAATCTTACTTCATACTCTCATTTGCAAAATCACCGTGTGCAAATAAATGCTAACTTTTTATCTAGACATGACGTTGGTGCCAAGATTAAGCAATTTTATTAAATGCAGCATGAGGTTGATGCACGTTCTGTTATTTTACCACTTCAGCTGATTTGCCCTCTGTGAACCCTTCGTGTCCCTCGTGTTTTCTGACACTCCTTAAAGTGCGCTCTGTCTTATACTCCGATGAAAGGTGTCAGGAAAACAAAGAAGAGAAAACAACACTTTCAATCAGAACCACTCGTGTTTCAGCACAAAATGCCCTCATCAAACACAGGAAAGGAAACACATTTATCACGCGCACTTCGACCTAAAGCAAAGTGTAGGAGGGAGAGAAGAAAAGAAAAGAAAACAGCTGCAAGGAACAATTCCCTTCTAGGGTATTAACCAGTTAAGTCAAACACATCAAACAACCGAGTTAATGAGTATTCAGAGCCTTCAATACGTTCTCATTCAGTCCTCCGTGAGCACAGGTTGTTTCTATAAAATGAACTGCCATCAGGGCTAAATTGAACATTCAACATGCAACAAAATGCTATTTTTTTCTCTTTTTTCCACATAGAAAAGAGCTGTAGTCTCACTTGAGCATTTGCCCATAAGTTCAGCGGGATGGCTTCCGCCATTTATCCATGGCAACACTGTGCCAATGTAAAGTAGGTCCAAAACCTTGGATGGAGGCCAATCTGAATTTTAAGTGACCGCTTTCCCTACTTGTGTGTCTCGGCACATCTCCCTCCTTTAACCTCCTCTGTTTTTACTTGCTGTGGCCCTCGTTTGTGTTGCACGATTTACATGTATCAGGGGCCTCCCCTCACTCCTGCAGGTCCGAGGACAATATTTCTAATAGCCCATCTTGCAGGACTAACCCGCCCACTGTCACATCATAGTGCTATAAAAGACAGCAAAAGGGACTGGAGATAAGAAATTGTTCCCAAGACAAGCTTAGCCATGCGGTGTAAAGTTCTCCTTTATGTGTTCTTCTTGACGCTTATAAAACACGGTGAGTATAGTGTCGTCACACTCTAAGAATATGTCAGACTGCTTCTTGAACTTAGCACCAGGTTTCTGTAAGATTGATTATTGACGATATTGACAATCCGATATCGCAGCTGGACTCAGAAACAGTTTGCTGGTGTTCTCATTGTAAACTATCTGCTCGTGCAGATCTTGGGTGTAGGTGCAAACACAAGCATAGCGACGAAAGCAGTTGTTCAGTGCAGCACTGATTAAATCACTGAGAAGACGTTTAGAGTGTGTTAAGGGTCACAGCAAAGTCAGTTGTGTGTGTTTCACAAATGTAAGATCAATGTAAGCTGATCCTAGTGCTGTGTACTGTTAAAAAAAAACCTGCCTAGAACATTGACTATGTATGATATTTGTCATGTTGACGTGTTTGATTTGAAGGTATTTCTGTAAAATTCAGTGTAAAACCTTCAGGCAGAATGTTCACAATGTGGAAACCATCAATCCTCAAACAAATTGTTGAACATTTTTCCATTTATTATTCCAACTTTTAAATTTTGTGCAGATTTTTTTTTTTATTCTATTCTTGTATGTGGGAAATTGACAGGACTGTACCATGATTTGAATCATGACATAACCCTGAAATCATGATTTCTACCAAACTGTGAAGGTGGTGTGCTGTAGTAGTCCTAGTACCTCAACACTGTTGCATGCCAATTCGATCCGAGGTGTTACGTTTAAATACTGGCAGAGCTGCAGTATATTCTAATTAACAGTTCATTTTAAAAGGCTTTCAGCCATTATCTACCAACAATGAGAAAATAATCTCAGCGAGAAGAAGAGCGCATTAAGTTTTCAGATTGTCCATTCAGCATCACTTTTTTTTTTTTACTTTCCTTTCAGCTACTGAAATCTCAGTCAGATCCTCAAAGTTTTCAGCTGATTGCAAACCGATTGCATCTTCAGGATCACTCTTATTACTTCCTTTCACATAGCGAAATGTGACACGTGAACATTTCATTCACACATACAAAGCTTTCAGTGGATCATCATTAAACCTGGTGGAATGAATAAGCTTATCAAGTGGAAAAATGATTGGATGTTAGTGTTGATTGGGAACCAACTGAGTCTTCGGGGTCACTTTTATTACTTATTTTAAGTAGAAAAAAATGGCACATTTTTCAAGATTTCAATCACAACCTCAGAGTTTTTAGCCAATCCGCGTTAAACAATGCGGAATGATTAATCATATCAAGAGGAAGGTCAGGTTAGGTCTTGGGAGTTTGTGCTGGTGCTGCAGGTTGCTGCATCCACCACACCACTGAGCCGCACCGGGACCTGGATCGCAACCACCCAGGCAGACAACCGATCCACCTCCAATTCTCCAAAGCAGCCATCTATCTACGACAACCAGGTGCGCTCTGTGGTGGATCATGCACAGAGAAGTGTGCCACATGGTCAAAATGTCACAACTGATCTGCACTACTTTTTAACACTGATATAAATCAATATATTTAAAAGAAACATAAACTTAGGGCCTGGTCCCACTGGTGCTTAGGAAGATTTGTGTATGAATTGCGCACAAAATAGGTTAATATTCGCTAAACATCCGCAATATCCGTAAAACATGCTTGTATGAGTCAGCCGACATCTGCACACGTCCGCAAGTATCCGCAGAGGCATGTTTTTCCATTGCCAGGATTTTTGAGCTGCACAAAATTTTGGTTGCGGATGACGTCCGCCTTACATATGCAATACATACTCAATCTATGCGCTGTATATCCGCCGTTATCCACTAATATCCACAACTGACAGGGCATTGCAGCTTGGCTGCAGACTGGGACAGTGTGTAAAACAGATATATAGCATGCCTATCACGTCCATATCACAAACTAAAATATTGTGGCGAATGCATACAGACTGGCCACGAATAAAGTGTTTGTATTACGTCTGCTTTGCATCTGATTTGCGGACAATTTGCGAATGCATAACAAATGAAAATTGACATACTTGCCAGTCATTGTCAGTCCATTTGTGGAGATGTACAGATGTAGTTATGGATCCCCAAAGACGTAGTGTGATAGTTGCTGCCATCCAACAACATAGGTCAACGTGTCCAAGTCCAGCAATTGCTCCAGAGGCTGTGGTGTTGGTGTGAATAGTGATGCCGACAGGCCCCAGTGCGCTTCTGTTATGACTGCAATGCAGATGCTGCACAAATACATTACAGCTGTGATGCATTCTCAAAACATGCGTTATACATCCGTGATTGTTCGTCATATATTCGCTATACATTATTAATATATCCGTAATTCATACTAAGACATTTGTCATTTTTGGCTAATTTTGTTGCGGATGTCAACGAACGCCCGTAATTTGTATACTCAATTCATGCACAATTAATCCTCTCCCCAGTGGGACTGGGCCTATAGCTAGGTACAGTAGTGTTCAGAATAATAGTAGTGCTATGTGACTAAAAAGATTAATTCAGGTTTTGAGTATATTTCTTATTGTTACATGGGAAACAAGGTACTAGTAGATTCAGTAGATTCTCACAAATCCAACAAGACCAAGCATTCATGATATGCACACTCTTAAGGCTATGAAATTGGGCTATTAGTAAAAAAAAAAGTAGAAAAGGGGTGTTCACAATAATAGTAGTGTGGCATTCAGTCAGTGAGTTCGTCAATTTTGTGGAACAAACAGGTGTGAATCAGGTGTCCCCTATTTAAGGATGAAGCCAGCACCTGTTGAACATGTTTTTCTCTTTGAAAGCCTGAGGAAAATAGGACGTTCAACACATTGTTCAGAAGAACAGCGTAGTTTGATTAAAAAGTTGACTGGAGAGGGGAAAACTTATACGCGGGTGCAAAATTATAGGCTGTTCATCTACAATGATCTCCAATGCTTTAAAATGGACAAAAAAAAAAACAGAGACGCGTGGAAGAAAACGGAAAACAACCATCAAAATGGATAGAAGAATAACCAGAATGGCAAAGGCTCACCCATTGATCAGCTCCAGGATGATCAAAGACAGTCTGGAGTTACCTGTAAGTGCTGTGACAGTTAGAAGATGCCTGTGTGAAGCTAATTTATGTGTAAGAATCCCCCGCAAAGTCCCTCTGTTAAATAAAAGACATGTGCAGAAGAGGTTACAATTTGCCAAAGAACACATCAACTGGCCTAAAGAGAAATGGAGGAATATTTTGTGGACTGATGAGAGTAAAATTGTTCTTTTTGGGTCCAAGAGCCCCAGACAGTTTGTGAGACGACCCACAAACTCTGAATTCAAGCCACAGTTCACAGTGAAGACAGTGAAGCATGGTGGTGCAAGCATCATGATATGGGCATGTTTCTCCTACTATGGTGTTGGGCCTATATATCAGTTTGGATCAGTTTGGATATGTCAAAAATACTTGAAGAGGTCATGTTGCCTTATGCTGAAGAGGACATGCCCTTGAAATGGGTGTTTCATCAAGACAATGACCCCAAGCATACTAGTAACCGAGCAAAATCTTGGTTCCAAACCAACAAAATTAATGCCTCGCAGATGTGAAGAAATCATGAAAAACTGTGGTTATACAACTAAATACTAGTTTAGTGATTCACAGGATTGCTAAAAAAGCAGTTTGAACATAATAGTTTTGAGTTTGTAGTGTCAACAGCAGGTGCTACTATTATTGTGAACACCCCCTTTTCTACCTTTTTTTTTTTACTAATAGCCCAATTTCATAGCCTTAAGAGTGTGCATATCATGAATGCTTGGTCTTGTTGGATTTGTGAGAATCTACTGAATCTACTGGTACCTTGTTTCCCATGTAACAATAAGAAATATACTCAAAACCTGGATTAATCTTTTTAGTCACATAGCACTACTGTTTATATCTTTAGGTGTTGGGCAACTAACATACTGGAAATTACAAAGTAGACTGCTAGCATTATTTTGTGACCAGTTTGTGGCATTGTTTTTTGTTTTGTTTTGTTTTGGGGGTTTTTTGCAACTCCACTGAGAGCTGTGCTGTTCACTCTCATTCATTCATTCCTAAAACAATTCTCCAAACAAGAATTCCTGGCAGAAGAAGCAGTCGATAAATGGAAGCCACTGTGTCATAAGCATCTCAGGAGAATGTTTCCAGGAGTATACTGTACCTTGGCAGCCGTCTCAGTATTCTGAGTGGTTCATCTGGATGCTTTGGTGTAACCTGAGTATCTTCAAGAAACTCATGTGGACATTGGACTAATTCTATAACTGTGTGAACTAGCGCGGTATGAATGTTATGTTTACTCAGAATCATTGAGCCTTTTGAATTTTTATAGGTAGACAATAACTCTGCAGGCGATTAGTCATGTCTGAAGTGTCTTGTTTTCATTTGCTAGTGAGTCCAAGTTAAGCACTTTACCTGTGAGGAAAGTTTTCATTTCTTCTGAACCTGCCGACATTTATTGTACTAGTTAAAAATTAAGCCAATGGGGTGTGTGTGTGTGTGTGTGTGTGTGTGTGTGTGTGTGTGTGTGTGTGTGTGTGTGTGTGTGTGTGTGTGTGTGTGTGTGTGTGTGTGTGTGTGTGTGTGTGTGTGTGAGAGAGAGAGCGAGAGAGAGAGAGAGAGAGAGAGAGAGAGATGAGGCCTGTGTAAAAGACGATATTTACACTCATGTGACAAAATAGCGAAGAGAACATGCCGAGATTATTGAAGGATGAATTGGAAAATTCCTGACTCATACAGTATGTGCCAGTTTAAATATACAAGTGTGCCAAGACTTTAATACCACCTTTAATACTATTTACCCGCACTGTGTTTCATTAAAGGCGCATTTCACTTCCCCAATCTCCTTCTGTTGCATTACACATAATCATCTTTGAATGTCTCAGCCACTAACACTTTCTTTCTGTGTTCACAGTTTCTCCAACTGAAATACAGGCTGCCCCTGATGCAAATGCGACCCTGCCATGCAACGTCACCTTCCCTCCGTCTGTAACAGGAGGTAAAATAGACAAGGCTCTCATCACAGCCAGCTGGAAAACTAATGTCTCTGAGGTCGCCTCATTCTTACAAGGGGTGATGCAGATAAAGGAAGGCTTCAGCTGGGACACCAGGAACTTCTTCATTGGAGACTTTTCACTCATCATCCTCAAAGCCAACCTCAGCCTGCAGGGAGCGTATGAGTGCACAGTCAGCTACAACTTCACAGAGCTGCACTCCACTAACGTCACATTTAGCATCCTTGGTATGCTTTTGTTAACTTGTTGAATTTTGGGCTGGTCCAAAAGACTAAGAGCAGGTGGCTTTGTGGGATAGGAGCTGAACTACCAATATGTAGACTGGGGTTCAATTCCAGGTGCCTGCTGTAGGGTACCTGTCTTTGTTCTTTACAAGACGTTTCATCTGTGTCGTCCCTGTCCAAGCATAGTCATAAACTCAAGTTCAAGTTCAGGTTTATTTGCCATTTGCAGTATTAAAACCACATTGGAAAAATGGTGCAAGAAGCTCAAAAGTGCACTAGCAAGACATACACAAACAATAAAAAGACATAAAAGAACATAAAAATGCCATAAAAACGACAAAGCCACAAAATAATTTAAGATACATTTAAAATTAATCAAAGAGTGTTGATCATTGCTACGGCTTGTGGGAAGAAACTTTTTCTATAACATGATGTCCCACATTTAATAGACCAATAGCGCCTACCCGAAGGTAGAAGCTCAAACAGGTCCCTGGCAGGATGCAGGAGATCCTTAGTAACAGCCAAAGACTGGGACTTAAGCCTTTTTTTGTAAATGTCCTCCAGGACAGACAGTTCCACACCAATAGTTCTACTGGCTGAATGAACCACTCTATTCAAGGCCTTCCTTTCTTTAGCAGTGGCATTTCCAAACCATGCAGTTATAGCATTTGTAAGAAGACTTTCAATGCAGCTGTGATAAAAATTTAAGAGAATATTCTTGTTCAGAGTAAATTCTTTCAGCTTACGCAGAAAAAAAGGCAGTTGTCGAGACTTTTTAACAATTCCGTTATAATTCCAGCTCAAGTCATCAGATAAAAACAATCCCAGAAATTTACAGTTTTCAACTGTTTTCACCTCAGTGCCATTTAATATGATGGGAGCATATGATCTGTTTTTACTGAAGTCAACAACCAACTCAAAAGTTTTTGCAGTGTTTCACTTCAAATTCTTTTCCTCGCTCCAGGAAACCACGTTTTGCACTTCAGACCTATACAAAGAGTCATCATGAGAAGAGATCAAACCAATAATAGTTGTGTCATCTGCATACTTAATTATCAAATTATTAGGAAAGGATGCAACACAGTCGTAAGTGTACAACAATGGGCTTAAAATACAACCTTGTGGTGAGCCAGTATTAACAATATGTTCATCAGAGACACAGCCATTGATCTTGACTCTTTGTGGTCTTCCAGTTAAAAAAACTAAAAATCCATTTGCAAACGGCATTGCTCAAACCCAAACATCTCAGTTTATGGATGAGCCTTGCAGGGACAAGAGAATTAAAAGCAGAGCTATAGTCAATAAAAAGCATTCTAGCCTGGGATCTTTCCTTGTCCAGATGTTTGTACACAGAGTTCAAGGCAAATGAAATAGCATCCTCCACACTTCTGTTCTGTCTGTATGCAAACTAGAGTGGATCAACAGACACAGGGATCTGGGCTTTAATGTGCTCCAGCACAAGACGTTTGAAGGTTTTCATCAACACTGATGTAAGCGCGACTGGCCTATAGTCATTTAAACAAGTAATAGGTGACTTCTTAGGCACTGGAATGACAACTGACCTTTTAAAAGTGAGTGGAACAGTACAGCACCTCAGAGACATATTAAAGAGGTCAGTTAAAACAGGTGCAAGTTGCTCTGAGCACAGCTTTAAAACACGAGGAGGAATACCGTCCGGCCCAGGCACCTTCCTGACCTCAGACCTGGACAGGGCCCTCCTTACATCCTCCTGTAAAATCATGAGACCATTTTCCTCATCGCTCACCAAAAAGTCGACTCGCCCCTTTCCAAGGTATCAAAGTGACAATAAAATTTGTTTAAATCATTAGGGAGAGAGTTACCAAAAGTAACCATGTGCTCACTCCTGGGCCTCCAAGAGGTGATGGCACTCAATCCCTTCCACATCTCCTCTCTAAAATAACTCAATCTTTTCACCATAGGCCTGCTTAGCAACTTTAACTGATCTCTCAAAAGAGTATCTGGCCTGCTTATAGGCATCGACATCACCAGAGCTGAAGGCTCAAGCACGTTCCTTTAACTTCCTGTTCACGTCTGCATTAAACCATGGTTTTTGACTTCCCCATTGTTTCACAACTTTCTTTGGAATTCAAGAGTCAATACAGAAGCTTATATATCCAGTAACAGTCGCAATATTCATTCAGATCCTCAGATGGGAAGACAGACCAATCCGTAGCATCAAAACAGCCTTGCAATTTTAATTCATTGGCCTTAGTCCAGCACTGTACAGTGCATGATATAGGCTTAACATATCTATTCCTCTGTATGTACGTAGGAAGAAGTAGAATCGAGGAATGATCAGACCTGCCAAAAGCTGGTCTCAAAGTAGACCTGAATCTTTTCTCCGGATCCTGAGACTCATGTCCGGCATGTACGTCAGGTCCTGCAGCGGTTGTTGGAGAACCGGCTGTTTGTGAAGGGCGAGAAGTGTGAGTTCCACCGCACCTCTTTGTCCTTCCTGGGGTTTATCATCTCCCCCAACTCCGTCGCTCCTGATCCGGCCAAGGTTGCGGCGGTGAGAGACTGGCCCCAACCCACTAGCCGTAGGAAGCTGCAACAGTTCCTCGGCTTTGCTAATTTCTACAGGAGGTTCATTAAGGGCTACAGTCAGGTAGTTAGCCCCCTGACAGCCCTGACCTCACCAAAAGTTCCCTTCACCTGGTCGGATCGTTGCGATGCCGCGTTCAAGGAGTTGAAACGGCGCTTCTCGTCTGCACCCGTTCTGGTGCAGCCCGATCCTAGTCGCCAGTTAGTGGTTGAAGTGGACGCCTCGGACTCAGGGATAGGAGCTGTGCTTTCCCAGAGCGGGAAGACCGATAAGGTCCTTCACCCGTGTGCCTATTTTTCCCGCAGGTTGACCCCGGCCGAACGGAACTATGACGTCGGCAATCGAGAACTCCTTGTGGTGAAAGAGGCTCTTGAAGAGTGGAGACATCTGTTGGAGGGAACGTCCGTGCCATTCACGGTTTTCACTGACCACCGGAACCTGGAGTATATCAGGACCGCCAAGCGGCTGAATCCCAGGCAAGCCCGCTGGTCACTGTTCTTCGGCCGTTTTGACTTCCGGATCACCTACCGTCCCGGGACCAAGAACCAGAGATCGGATGCCTTGTCCCGGGTACATGAAGATGAAGTCAAAACGGAGTTGTCGGATCCACCGGAACCCATCATCCCGGAGTCCACTATCGTGGCCACCCTCACCTGGGACGTAGAGAGAACCGTCCGGGAGGCCCTGGCACGAAGCCCGGACCGCGGAACTGGGCAGAAGAACAGACTTTACGTCCCACCAGAAGCTAGGGCTGCAGTCCTGGACTTCTGTCACGGCTCTAAGCTCTCCTGTCATCCAGGGGTGCGAAGAACCGTGGCAGTTGTCCGGCAGCGCTTCTGGTGGGCGTCCCTAGAGGCCGACGTCCGGGATTATATCCAGGCCTGCACCACCTGCGCCAGGGGCAAGGCTGACCATCGTAGGGCTTCGGGTCTGCTCCAGCCGCTGCCCGTGCCCCATCGCCCCTGGTCCCACATCGGCCTGGATTTTGTCACGGGTCTCCCGCTGTCCCAGGGCAACACCACCATCCTCACGATAGTGGACCGATTCTCCAAGGCGGCCCACTTCGTGGCCCTCCCGAAGCTCCCGACGGCCCAGGAGACAGCGGACCTCCTGGTTCACCACGTCGTCCGGCTGCATGGGATCCCAACAGACATTGTCTCAGATCGCGGTCCCCAGTTCTCCTCGCACGTCTGGAGGAGCTTCTGCCGGGAACTGGGGGCCACGGTGAGTCTCTCATCCGGGTACCATCCCCAGACCAACGGGCAAGCAGAACGGGCCAATCAGGAGATGGAGCAGGCCCTGCATTGCGTGACAGCCGCGCACCCGGCGGCCTGGAGTACCCATCTGGCCTGGATCCAGTATGCCCATAACAGCCAGGTGTCGTCAGCCACCGGCCTCTCCCCTTTCGAGGTATGTCTGGGGTACCAACCGCCTTTGTTTCCAGTGGTTGAGGGAGAGGTCGGTGTGCCCTCGGTCCAGGCCCACCTACGGAAGTGCCGTCGGGTGTGGCGTGCCGCCCGTTCTGCCTTGCTGAGGGCCCGGATGAGGTCAAAGGCCCATGCAGACCGTCGGCGGCCCCCGGCCCCTGCGTATCGGCCAGGGCAGGAGGTGTGGTTGTCGACAAAGGACATCCCCCTCAAAGTGGACTCCCCCAAGTTACAGGACCGTTACATCGGTCCCTTCAAAATCCAGAAGGTCATCAGTCCAGCCGCAGTGAGGCTTCAGCTGCCGGCCTCACTGCGGATCCATCCTGTATTTCACGTGTCCCGAATCAAACCACATCACACCTCACCCCTCTGTACTCCGGGTCCGGCACCGCCTCCTGCCCGGATCATCGATGGCGAGCCGGCTTGGACTGTGCGCCGGCTTTTGGATGTCCGTAGGATGGGCCGGGGCTTCCAGTATTTGGTGGACTGGGAGGGGTACGGACCTGAAGAACGCTCCTGGGTGAAGAGGAGCTTCATTCTGGACCCGGCCCTCCTGGCCGATTTCTACCGCCGCCACCCGGACAAGCCTGGTCGGGCGCCAGGAGGCGCCCGTTGAGGGGGGGGGTCCTGTTGTGTGGGCTGCTGAAGAGGAGGTACTGCTGGCCCACCACCACCAGAGGGCACCCTGCCTGGAGTGCGGGCTCCAGGCACCAGAGGGCGCTGCCGCCTCACAGGAGCAGCCGGGGTGACAGCTGACACTCATCACCTGTGACAGCTGTCACCACTCATCTGATCTGCATCGGTATATCAGCAAGACGTCATCTCCACCTCTTTGCCGAGATATCGTTCTACCTGAAAGGTAATATCCTCAGCCTGACTGCTTGATAGAAAGCCTTTTTGTTGTGATTTTTGTGAGTGATAACAGACTTTTTCTCCAACGAGAGGTGGAGGTAGCTTCCCTGCCGTGCAGATTGCTGGGTGCAGACGCACCCACGTTTAATTGTGTTTTTGTTCCTCGCCAGCAGTACCAGGTCCGACACGCGGAGGCAGTGGCCACCTGGGAGTTCGGGACTTGGCGGCTCCAGTATTCCCGGGGTCTGGTGGCGGAGGAAATCGTGTGGTTCCGGTTCTGCTTTGGACAGGCGTCTCCTATCTTCGAGCCTGCCCACACGACACCTTGTAATTTGACCTTTGATCTATTGTGTAATCTGTAATCACGTTCGCAACAGTAAAGTGTTGTTATTTGACCTATTCCATTGTCCGTTCATTTGCGCCCCCTGTTGTGGGTCCGTGTACTTACACTTTCCCAACAGATGGACAGAAAATCCTGGAGGCTGAAAAGTAGAATCCAGTATGTTACTGTGAAGCCAAGTCTCTGTCAGGCAGAACACGGAGCAGTCCCGAGCCTCACGCTGGGTCTGGATGCGGCTTAACAGGTCATCCGTCTTGCTGGGCAGAGACTGAACATTTGCCAGGTAAATTGAGGGAAGTGGGATCCTTGTCGGGCGACTGCGTAGCTTAACAACAAGCAGTCCTCCATGCTTTCCACGGTGTCTGCGCTTCCGCCACTGGCGACCTGTGGCATCTTCGTTCAGAAGTTCAGGTCTCCGTACGTGGCGTAACTTTCACCCAGCACCTTCGCTTCGCTCCCCGCCTCTGTGCCCTGACTCCTGACCCCTCGTACGTTGAGTAGGGCACGTATGAAAATCACTGCACCTCAGTTCAGGAATCACATGAGTCCAAGCATTATCCCGAATCTTAAGAAGTGCATCCCGGTCATATTTAATTGTGGCAAGTGTTTCTACAACAAGAACAAACAACAAAAAACACAAAGTGCACAAGAAAGAACTTGCTACAGCGCCTTCTCTCGGCGCCATCTTGGGCAGGTTTCACGCTGCAGATTCAGGGATAGGCACCAGCCTGATGAACCTCAGGGCCTGTGTAAGACTTATTTGCCCTAATTTTTCCCAAACTAAGGGCCCTAGCTTGATGATCTGTCATCCACAGTCTAAAAGGCATTGTGCAGGTATATTTGGGGTGCGTCCAACTTCTTTGCTATTTACACAGTGCATAGTCAAGTGTTTGCCCATCCTGGTTCTTGAGACACAAAGTACTGCACATTTTCCATTTGTCACTGAACAGATCAACTCAGTCAGCTGCTGATCAGCTGAGCACACCTGACTGAGTAGTAAATGAGTAGTACTTTGAGTCCCACGGACCAGGATTGAGAAACACTGGTGTATTCTGGGCTGAAAGTAAAGCACCGGGTACAAAGCAGTTGTGTTTATTCACTTAATTCAGTGTTTTCTATTTCTGGTCCTAGGTACACAAAATACTGTGAAGGCAACTGACTTCTGTTTGAGTCCTGAAGACCAGGATTGGGAAATACAGACTTTCTTGATCGCGAGCCTGTTTTGGGCGTAGTATGAATTAAACCAGTTATCATCTGTTGTTCCTTTTATGAATTGAAGTGAACCAGAACCTGGTGCTTTGCTATTTATTTTATTTTATTACAGAGATTAGAGCATGCCATAGGTATTAAAGGCACTGCGCTGCGGTGGTTTGAATCATATTTGTCTAATAGATTACAATTTGTTCATGTAAATGGGGAATCTTCTTCACAGACTAAAGTTAATTATGGATTTCCACAAGGTTCTGTGCTAGGACCAATTTTATTCACTTTATACATGCTTCCCTTAGGCAGTATTATTAGACGGTATTGCTTAAATTTTCATTGTTACGCAGATGATACCCAGCTTTATCTATCCATGAAGCCAGAGGACACACACCAATTAACTAAACTGCAGGATTGTCTTACAGACATAAAGACATGGATGACCTCTAATTTCCTGCTTTTAAACTCAGATAAAACTGAAGTTATTGTACTTGGCCCCACAAATCTTAGAAACATGGTGTCTAACCAGATCCTTACTCTGGATGGCATTACTCTGACCTCTAGTAATACTGTGAGAAATCTTGGAGTCATTTTTGATCAGGATATGTCATTCAAAGTGCATATTAAACAAATATGTAGGACTGCTTTTTTACATTTACGCAATATCTCTAAAATCAGAAAGGTCTTGTCTCAGAGTGATGCTGAAAAACTAATTCATGCATTTATTTCCTCTAGGCTGGACTATTGTAATTCATTATTATCAGGTTGTCCTAAAAGTTCCCTAAAAAGCCTTCAGTTAATTCAAAATGCTGCAGCTAGAGTACTGACGGGGACTAGAAGGAGAGAGCATATCTCACCCATATTGGCCTCTCTTCATTGGCTTCCTGTTAATTCTAGAATAGAATTTAAAATTCTTCTTCTTACTTATAAGGTTTTGAATAATCAGGTCCCATCTTATCTTAGGGACCTCGTAGTACCATATCACCCCAATAGAGCGCTTCGCTCTCAGACTGCAGGCTTACTTGTAGTTCCTAGGGTTTGTAAGAGTAGAATGGGAGGCAGAGCCTTCAGCTTTCAGGCTCCTCTCCTGTGGAACCAGCTCCCAATTCAGATCAGGGAGACAGACACCCTCTCTACTTTTAAGATTAGGCTTAAAACTTTCCTTTTTGCTAAAGCTTATAGTTAGGGCTGGATCAGGTGACCCTGAACCATCCCTTAGTTATGCTGCTATAGACGTAGACTGCTGGGGGGTTCCCATGATGCACTGAGTGTTTCTTTCTCTTTTTGCTCTGTATGCACCACTCTGCATTTAATCATTAGTGATCGATCTCTGCTCCCCTCCACAGCATGTCTTTTTCCTGGTTCTCTCCCTCAGCCCCAACCAGTCCCAGCAGAAGACTGCCCCTCCCTGAGCCTGGTTCTGCTGGAGGTTTCTTCCTGTTAAAAGGGAGTTTTTCCTTCCCACTGTAGCCAAGTGCTTGCTCACAGGGGGTCGTTTTGACCGTTGGGGTTTTACATAATTATTGTATGGCCTTGCCTTACAATATAAAGCGCCTTGGGGCAACTGTTTGTTGTGATTTGGCGCTATATAAAAAAATTGATTGATTGATTGATTTACATGGCGGGCTCTCATGAGAGGTTTTCTGTTGAGTTAATGGATGTGTATGCAAAGATTTTGATACTTTGCATGCATTGGATTATTCATGGGACGAAAGCCACCAAAGCTCCCTGAGGTGATGCAGTGATACAGTAATGTCCCCTATGTGTACAAGGAGAGTATACGTGCATTGTAAAACTGTCTATGTAAGGCACATCTAAATATTGCATCATATAATTAGCAGGAAAAGTCTGCACTCAGTTTCACTCTGAGAGTTTTTCTTGGTCGATGTCACAATCACTTTCAGCTAGATAGAAATGCACCAACGCTGTGCCTGACCATATCTCATTTTAAGATAAAGACGCCCATGGGCACACAAATTAGTGCAAGTACATTTGTTATTTCAAGAACCTTGGCACTGGAAATGAAAACAACAACTGTATTAATTGGAAACTAGAGCAGCCAATCTGCTTTGTCTGAACCCGATCCCGTCACATCTCAGAAGTGAATCAGAGTAGGTCCCGATTAGTACTTTGCTGGGAGACCATTTGGGAAGATTATGGACTACGTGTGTTTCTCCATGTACAAGTGGAGTTGCATCAAGTGTATTCTGGATAAACTCTTTTCTCTTTCTTCTCTTTCTCAGCATTCCCCACTCTCTCCATCCCTCAGCAGTGGGTGGTGTTGGAGATAGAGAGTGTGCTTGAATGCCATGCAAACGGTTTCTACCCTCCCCCTGTGTCTTTCTCCTGGATCAGAGATGGACAAGCGATTCAGTCACCTCAACAAGTTGAAGTTGAACAAACTCTAGATGGGTACTACAGAGCCGTGAGCAAGCTTACCTTCTATCCTTCCCTTCAGGACCAGAATGTGACCTTTGGGTGCAAGGTGTCACATGATGGCAGCTATCAAGTGCAGGATTTCCAGCTCAACATCACCCGTGAGTAACAGGAACAAGTATAATGTTGCCCAACCTTTTTTTTAGAAGCCACTCTCGTGTCAGGTACTATCAATGAAACAAATGTTTTCACTGTGAGACTGTTTTTATTTCCTGACGAGCTTGAATTACCACATTTGTGGATTATTCCAGTTCAGTGCAAGCGAAACGGTGAGCTCTTGTGTTTTTTCAGATTTGGCGACTTTGAAGCTGTCTGTTGTGCCATCGCCTTCCCACAACATTCCACTCACATTTTTTTGTGACATTGAACATTTCTACCCGGAAGAGATGTCCGTGTCCTGGCTTCAAAACGGCACGATTCTCCCCGAGCCCCCAAGCACCAATCAAAACCCAGATGGGACCTACTCAACCAGGCGCTATTACACTTTGACACCAGAGCAAAGGGAGCAAGGTGGAACAGTTGAGTGCAAAGCAAATCAACCCGGCTTCATACATTCAGTCCAAAGCACCATGTTATTGGGATTCCTTGATCACCCAAGTAAGACTTTGCTTTTTGTTTGTTTGTTTGTTTTTTTTGTTTGTTGGGGGGTCTCACATTATTTATGTGACACCCACTGTAACATTTTTAACAGGGAAGTTCTGAGAGCTGTTTGCTTTTCGGTAATCACCTCCAACAGTCAATCACACCCATTGCACATGATCTTTACGCCATTGCTTCTGAGTTTCAGTTCCTTGAAGATTGGTTTCATCTGCATCTATATATTGTGTGTGTGTGTGTGTTGTGAAAGTGTAGGTACATGGACCCACAACAGGGGGCGTTAATGAACGGACAATGGATAAGCCAAAAGTAACAATTTAATGTTGTAAATTGTGCACAACGGAATACAGACAACAATCACTTTGGAACTACAGTCAATTACACGTTGGGTGACGTGTGGGCAGGCTTGAGGATAGGAGACGCCCGTCCAGAACCGAGCCGGATCCCACACGGCCCTCACCGCCAACGGATCTGAAGAACACCGGAGCCGCCAAGTCCTGGGTCCCCAGGTGGTCACTGTCTCCAGCTGTCAGACCTGGTACTGCTGGCAGAGAACAGAAACAGCACAGGTGAGTGTGAGTATGCACACTCAGTAATCCCACAGTCTGTGTTCCTTAAGGAGGGAGCACCTCCACCTCCAATAACACACTCGTACAGCTCCTGTGAAACCACTTATCTGGTTTGGGGTGTGAGGCGAAGCCGTCGCAGTCCACACCAAACGCCAACACAGCATACAAGGAATCCGTCACAGGAAAACGGCTGCAAAAGAGATCAGACTATTGTTCGTTAGAGATACAGCAGAGAATTACCTCCGAGGTAGCTGATTTCTCGGCAGGGCGGTGGAGTTGCAGTCCGGCCTTTATGGTGGTGGTGATGTGATGTGGATGAGTGACAGCTGGTGCTGATGACGAGTGATAGCTGTCACTCCCGGTTGCTATGACGCCCTCTCATGCTTGAAGCCCGCACTTCAAGCAGGGCGCCATCTGGTGGTGGTGGGCCAGCAGTACCTCCTCTTCAGTGGCCCACACAACATGTGTGTGTGTGTGTGTATATATATATATATATATATATATATATATATATATATATATATATATATATATATATATATACTGACATTTGCCATTTGGCATGCTTATGTATTTTGGGTCAAGGATGAACATTGCCAAAACAGAATGTTCATAGGACTAATATTTTTGGAGAAACGGATATTAGCTAACAGCACTGAACAATGGACAAAGATAATTACATTCTGGACTCACGCACCATTCCAGCAGGGGGCAGTAAATCATCTGTATATTAAAGATGCACATGTATGCATAAGGTTGGGTATCGAATACCGGTTAAAAAGTGCTTCCATCCAGCGACATCAATAGCCTTTTTGGTTAAAAATTCCCTTATTGACTCTTCAGTTCACAATGTGCTGGAGTGGCCGTTGTTTTTGAGGGTGTTTATCGGGTAAATTATCATTTCTCTACGTTGATTGCAGACCCACTGTTTCTGCAGCGGATCTGCTTGAAGACTGAAGCAACTTCGTTGGTTCTCTGCTTCACTGCTTTTCAAAAGCGGCAGACCTGCAATTTCTTCATTAACGCCTCTCAAAGCCATTTAGAGATGCCAATCATGAGTCACCTTTGTGCAGATTAAAGTCACTAACGTTGCGGGCAAGAAACGAGAATCGTCTTCCTTTCCGTTCCTGTTTTGTGGGACGAAGTGCACAGCTCCAAATGCTTTGCAGCTCTCTGCCACACAGATTTCCGTTGGAATGAATAACTTCAAAGCAAATCGTCGTTTTAAATCAAATGACACCTCTTTTCAAACGTTGTAATACAAATGGCAAACTACAACCGACCAAAACCGTTTTTTTTTTCTCCCAAAATGAGATGTCCTCCGTCCTTTATGAATTACAGCGCAGCTGGCTGCAAAAGCTCAACTCAAAAGCTGTGCAGTTAAATTTGTTTCATTAATATCTGAAAGGAAATGCTTTTGACAAAAACTATAGATATTGTTTCTTTCTATTTATGTCCAGAGATCTAGGATCCATCATGTACATCAAGGATCCAGTGACCATGTACAGATTTGTATTAATTTGTATTTATTTATGTAGTGACTACTGACACCAATAACACTGCGTCTGTTTCTAACAACACATAATTACCTATTTGTACTTGTTAATTGAAGAAAATAATGTATATGAATGAGGTTAGACGCTATGACAGCAGCAATGCTTTGTAGTTGCAGTTTATCTGTTCTAACATAGTCAGCGCTGTTTGTAAATTTACACACAGTCACACACTTATAAATATGTGTATAAATTGGTCAATTCCACACTTTGCACAGAAATCTTCATGCACATAGTTTAAAGGACCTGTCTCACAGACCTCATAATAACACAGATTTTGGCTTTTAGAGGTCATGTGCTGATATAGCTGCATTAATGTGTGCAGTTCTATGAACAGTCTGTAAGCATACGCCAATCAAATCAAACAGCTACGAAGACAGCCGAAAACAAAGTACTAATTTTTCCAAGTGCATCTGGCAGTGTTTATGTCACTCTGACCAGACATCCCAGCGCACTGTTGAATGGAATGTAGACAAACAGCTGCTAACGTTCACACATAACACCAGTGAAGCCGACTAGTGCACAAAGGAGGAATTTCCATGGCAGTCGTGAAAAATCGGAGTTGCCTCTAACGCCTCGTACACCTGTCGCTACAGCTATTCACGCACACCAGTGGCTGAAAGACAGAGAGTGCCCTGTGAGAGCCCATTCGATTCCTCTCGCAGCAGGTGTCGGCCAAAATTCCAGGTGTCACACACGATCATCCAACACCGCTCGCTTGACACTTAGAGAATGTGGTGCCGTTCGCACTGTTAGCACGAAAACAGTGAGCAGATGATCACTTTCGAGCTGGCAGTGAAATTTGTCTAAGTGCCCCCATGAGTGTGGCATTGTAGAGCAACACATATGTGGCATGCACAACCTAGTCTCACGGCAAGTCATGATTCAGCAGCACGAAATATACCTTAATCTATTGGTTTGTGTTATTGTGATGAAAAGCACCTCATTTTCGTCACGGCAGCACAAATTCATTCTAATTCATTCCATGATGGCTGCACGAAATTAAAAGTGAAGCGGGGGGGTCAGGGTGGTTATGGTTAGGGTGGTGGGAAAGAGTAAGATTAGGTTATGGTTAAGGTTAGGGTCAGGGTAGGAGTAAGGTTAGTAATAGTGAGTTTAAAGAAACCCTGTCACGAAAATTTGACTCATTTCATCACTGGAGCACAAAAAAAAAACGTGAGACTGGGCTGGGAGTGCACGTATCTCACCACCATCCCCCCACCCACTCACACATGTGGCATGCGGGGGGAGAGCACACTTGCATAACATGCTACTGATATGTATTTACAGACATGATCACATGGGGGCCGGACAGCCATGTCTGAGCGCACACAGCCGGGCTGCAGCGGGCGCACACAGCGCACGTCGGCAGGCTGCTCCATGTGAAATGGACCATCAGATCACGCAGCAGGCAATCTGAAAGTCACATGTGTCCAGCCTGACACGCATGTCCGGCAGAACACATCCGCCACAGGACTATGACAATATGACAAGCCAACAATGCCACAAATACTCCACTTTCAGTCATGTAGCACCAAGAATTTTCCGTAACAAACGTCGTTTTGTCAGTTATTATGGCACTTTTTTCTCTTTTTTAAAAAAAATACGTTTATCTCCTTGTTGATTTTAGGCATTTTATGCTCCTGTTATAAGACAGTGATTGTAGTGCAGTGGTAAGGTTTCCATCTGGTAATCTGAGCTTTTGTAAATTGCAGGTTCGAATCCCGTGAGTGGCATTGATTTTTTTATTTAACCAGGGTTATTTAACCGCAGGGTTCTTGTCAGGTCCGTTGCCCCGAACTGGACCTGGCACTTAAACTGTGCCTGAGATCGTATCCTGCAAAACACAGTTTCTCAAAGCACAATCACATAAAAAGAGACAACGTTAGACAGAGATCTCTTTTGTGAGCTTTGCGCAAAGGGGAGAAGCTTCGGAGAGAGCGTAGAAAACCTAAGACCAACCTTGCTTTCCCTGCTCCTCTCCGCCGCCCCACCCCGGCGCTTGCTCTTTTATTGGAAAAGAAAAAAATCATAAACACTACAACGTAGCATTAGGGTACATTGCGTTTGGGGAAGGGAGGGGTGAACAGTTGTTTGTGAGTTATGGTTTCCTGTGAAACATGCTTGTTTCTTTCACAGAAAGAAGGGAGTAAGCAGTTAAGTTTCGATGTCGACAGAGTCCTGAAACAACCTTTAGTTCATCACTGTGGCTGAGCAATCATTTAGCTTAAATGTAGCATATATGAATGGGTACATAATTATTATGATTGGATGAGAATGGGTACATGAAGTATAAAAGATTATAATTCAGACAATAATAAATGTAGAATCCTTTCAGTCTTGTGGTTGGTTTCACTCCCACATCACACAGATAACAGTTGATACAGTTCATTTCACAAGAAGCAGAAACTTAACTCAGACTACTTTTGATTACATTGAATATCATGTAAGCAGGCAATGATTAATTAAATAAATGGTAACAAGTCATAAAATCTCCATCAGTTCTGTATTACATCCCCTTATATTTATTATTTATATCAATCCAGCGCGGATAGATTTACAACAACAAATAATTTTTGTGTTGTGTTGTTGAACGACACATTAAATAACATGCAGCATGTCCTTCAAACACAAATCTGTGCAATCGAACAGGTGATAAATGAGTGCTGTAGTTTGAAGCCACCTGTGCCCTACTCTACATGTGCATCTGGAATGACATCAGGAAGGGCATCTGGTGTAAAGTTTGTGCCAAATCATACCAGATCCAATTTGTTGACCCTGAACAACCAAGAGAACATACTAGTGTGGTTAAACAAATTCTGTTCAGCAGTAAAGTATTCATGGGCAGCATGGTGGCTGAGTGGTTGACCTTGTTGCCTCTCAGCAAGGAGGTCATGGGATCGATTCCCACCTGTGGCCTTTCTGTGTGGAGTTGCCTCTGGGTGCTTAGGCTTCCTTCCACATCCAAAGACATGCAGGTTAGGTGAACTGGAAACTTTAAATTGTCTGTGGGTGTGAATGTCTATATGGCCCTGCGACAGACTGGCAACCGGTGGTGTACCCTGCCTCATGCCCTATCACTGCTGGGATAGGCTCCAGCCCTCCCTCTCACCCTTAATTGGAGTAAGGGGTTGAAGCTGAGTGAGTAAAACATTCATTCCCTCATTTACCAAATGAAATGGAAAGTTTTCAAAGCAGTGGAACAAATAGTTTGACTCACATGTCAGCATTCCAAACTGAAACTCGAGGCCTGTTGGTTTGGAATACTTTATGGTTATTATGGTTTGGAATGCGTTTGCAAATGCATTTGAAATGTACAGAGAGAGTGCAGCTAAAACCAGAGGCAAATTCCTGGAATCCTTTGAAGATACTTGGCGAAGAATTCTGATTCTGATGCGTCACTGGTGGTTACTGGCAGCAGAGGAAATGGGTTTACAATAGCGTTGGTGAAGTTGTTCAACTAGTTTTTCTTGTTTTTGCAGACACGGGATTTTTAAGCTTACCTACAAAGTTGCCTGGAAAAGTACCTTCATAGCTCCTCTGTTTCGATTTCAGATGAGTCTCCAGTGTTGACAAAATCAGCCAAAGCCTCCGTTGCTCTCATGTGTATTTCTCTGGTACTGGTCTTGCTGCTCTGCATTGGCTTTTCTTGGAGAAGAAGGGATGGTGAGTTATGACCTGATGTGACATAAGTGTGTAACTGTAAATACACTCCAGTACAAGCATCAGAAAGATATAGAAAAGGTTTCAGAGCCAATTGGACCAAAAGGTTGCCTGGTCTAGTCCCATTCTACTGACCTTTAAACAAAATGTGTTTTAACAACCCACGCCACTCCCTGTCTGACATTATCCTTCTGTCTCAATATTTCAGAAAAACATAAATCGCTAAATGTGTCTGGAATCATCCTCCCTCCACGGGTTACTGTAGGTCAAAAGGGCAGGGTGACAGTGAACATTGAGGGCAGGAGGGTGGACCGAGTCCAGACGGCATGGTTCCTGAATGACACTCAAATTTCCGACACCTCGTTCACAGGTATGAAACTACAACTCTTGTCACAATAGAGAATTTTGGCAAAGGGAATGTTTTGTGAGGCATCTGTTTGTAGGGAGACACAGTGGCGGTTCTACACTGAATTACTCCCCAGGCGAGACACCCTCTGAGCCACCCCACCCCCCGTTTGTTTTGCACAAACAGCCATTTTTTTTATTATTTTATTATTATTATTAATATTTTAGAAGTGCCCCTGAATTTGCAATTGAAATTGACATCAAAAGACTGCAGGCTACAATATAACTTATACAAAACATCTATGTATTGCACATTTTGTTGTGTGGGCCGCTGAAGAGGAGGTACTGCTGGCCCACCACCACCAGATGGCGCCCTGCTTGGAGTGCGGGTTTCAAGCACGAGAGGGCGCCGGAGCCACTGGGAGTGACAGCTGTCACTCATCATCAGCACCAGCTGTCACTCAGTCAACTCATCACCATCACCATAAAGGCCAGACTGCGACTCCACCTCCTCGCCGAGAAATCAGCTACCTTGGAGGTAATTTCTCTGCTGACTTACAACATTGAGTAATAATCTGAACTTCTTTGCAGCCATTTTCATGTGGTGTTTTCCTTATCTGTGGGATTGGCGTTTGGTGTGATCAGCGACGGCTTCGCTTCACACCCCAACCAGATAAGTGGTTAGACAGGAGCTGCACGAGTGTGTGACTGGAGGTGGAGGTGCTCCCTCCCAAAAGAACACAGACTGTGGGATTACTGAGTGTGCGTACTCACACTCACCTGTTCTGTTTCTGTTCTCTGCCAGCAGTACCAGGTCTGACAGCTGGAGACGGTGACCACCTGGGGACCCAGGACTTGGCGGCTCCAGTGTTCTTCAGATCCGTTGGCGGTGAGGGCCGTGTGGGATCCGGCTCGGTTCTGGACGGGCGTCTCCTATCCTCAAGCCTGCCCACACGTCACCCAACGTGTAATTGACTATAGTCCCAAACTGATTGTTGTCTGTATTCCGTTGTGCACAATTTACAACATTAAATTGTTACTGTTTGGCTTATCCATTGCCCGTTCTTTTACGCCCCCTGTTGTGGGTCCGTGTACCTACACTTTCACGACACATTTGATTAAACATTCCCTTACATGCTAAATGTCTGTCATTAAACGCTTTATTAATCAGTGTTTCAGGGAGGCACAATTAGCTTTTATTAAGGTGCATATTTGTCTCAACATTTAGCCACATATTTAGCTTTATGTCTGTCTAAATGTGTAAATACATAGCATTAACTATTATGCAAAAGTTGTAGTTATGACAGAAATTTGATAATGCCCTTTTTTTTCTCCCTAATTTTTGGTCTTCATCTGTGGATCAAAAGAAAATCTAAAAATTTCACCTGGCTGAAATTTTACCAGCATTCCCATGTCAATGAAGTCAAATGTGATTCTTTTTCTCCATCAAATAAACCAACTCATTATGAGGATAAGCCTCATTTTAAATTTCATTAGTATTATTATTATTTTGTCAGTGTGCATTACAATGAAAAGGGAGTTTCCAACTGCTGAAAAATTATTGTAAAAATTCTATAACACACAATCCTGCAGACACACAAAAAACGTCGGATTCAAGTCACTTCAGCTAGAAATGTGAACAGAGCTCCTGTTTGCTTTGGTGAGATTCAAACCCGTTGTTCTACCCTGTCTGTCTGCTTTCAGACGCCTTTTATTTCATAAACTAGCTGTCTGCCTCGTTCGCTGGAATAATCCGCAGAGAAATGTGGCACAGAGTTCTGATTCTGCTGCATTCTATGTGGACTTTGCTCTGTCAGAGAGAAGACACCAGAGCCGCAAAGCGTACGGCCCAGGGAGAAGTGTGCCTGTTCCCAGTTACCTAGGAGACAACCTGGGTAACTGCCAAACCTCTGTCGCCGAACCTCTGTCACTACTTCTGTTCTGTGCATGGCAGCACATAGGGGCACCTGCCTGCAGCTGCAGGGCGCCGCATAAATTTGCCCATTCTTGCAGTGATATGATAACTGCTTTGCGACACAGAATTATTTTTTTTAAGTGCTTGTTGTACCGCCCCTATATGTGTCATGAAAACATGCGCCCAGGCGACTGCCCAGTTCACCTGTGCCAAAAACCGCATCTGGGAAGACAGTATAATTACTCAACAACTACTTAACTGGCTTTCAGAGAACTTGGTGGAATGTAACTGTAAAATGCTGCTCTGTAAAACAGGATGGGTTACTATAATTTCACAGAGGTATCGCTGATGTAAAACCAGTTACCATAAGTTTAAGGTGGATTTCAGCAACTAAATGGGGTGTTGCCCTCTCTGTGCTGGGAAAACCAGTTGTAAAGGACTTTTTCAGTGGAATCCAGTGCCAGCTGCTCAGCAACCAGAACAATATGGCTTCATGCCCAAGAAGTCAAGCATCAATTTCTTGGTAACTGACTGAAAAAAAAAACCCTTCAGGGTGATTCTTTAACTACGGGCACTATTGGCCTTGTAAATGTAATTTCCACCACACCATTGCCTTACAATATAAAGTGCCTTGGGGCAACTGTTTGTTGTGATTTGGCGCTATATACATGTGCTCTGATGTCACTGTTTATCTCCATAGAAACTACCCAAACAATCTTTCATACAAACTGTTTAAAAGGACATTACAGTGTTGTGGTGGAAATTACGGCAATAGTGTGGGACAACAACATTTTGTTTAAAAAAATCACAACAGTTGTATGACATTGAATACCCCAATTATGTTTTGATTATTTTACTGATATTTTATTCAGAGATATTTTAAAACATTAGAAAAAAACATTTCTTTACCATTCATTTTTATCATTGAAGATCAAAAGTCTGGGTGTGGGACAAGCACAAAACGGCAATATTTGCATATAATGATGCTGAAAAAAGGTGAAAAAGTCATCATAGACTACTAGAACAAAGTTTTTAACACACTTTCATTGTAAAGATAACTATAAAAGTGTGAAATTTCCCCTTTTTTCTGTTTTTCATACAATATGATCAAAGGACATAATAAGTGCCCGTAGTCTAAGAATCACCCTTCACTGAAAGCATGAAAAGGCACATAAAAATGAAAAAAATGGTTATGTGTTCAAATTTGTGTTACGTGATTCAATTTTTTTTTTTTTGTATTTATTTGAAGTTTTTGTGAATAAATATAAAATATATCAAATTATTATGTTGTTACATCACATTATAATGTAATACATATTAACTGAGGCTATTTTATTTAATTTAAATCATTTTTTGTATTAGTTAAGGTTTCAGGCATTTGGTTATGTGTTTGTTTGTTTGAATTTTTACACCAAATTTTACAAACTTTGGTGAAAATGTTGGACCTGACCTGCTCTGCAATAAAGTAGATCTGTGTAAAGGGGCGGAGCGAGAGTGGGGGGGGATTTTAAATCATTTTAAGTTACAAAACAAGGTTACTTGTTGTGTGGGCCGCTGAAGAGGAGGTACTGCTGGCCCACCACCACCAGAGGGCGCCCTGCCTGGAGTGCGGGCTCCAGGCACCAGAGGGCGCTGCCGCCGACGAAGGCTGCCAGGGTGACAGCTGTCACCCATTACTGGACACAGCTGACTGCACTCAGGACGGAGGTATATCAGCAGGACAGCGTCTCCACCTCAGTGCCGAGATATCGCCTTGAGATTAAGGTAACCTTCTCTGCAAGCTCATATTGAAGACTCTGATAAACCTTGGTAAACCTTTTCAGGACAGCTGACTACAGAAAGCTACTTGCTTGGATAAGTACTCACCTTTCCTGCTTCATTGTAACAAGAGGTGGAGGCGGCTTCTCCCCTCTCTGTCTACTGGGTGCTGTCGCACCCATACCTGTGTGTTTGTGCTCTTTCCCGCCAGCAGTACCGGATCCGACGAGCGGAGGCAGTGGCCACCTGGGAATTCGGGACTTGGCGGTTCCAGTACTTCTGGGGTTCGGTGGCAGAGGAAATCTGGGTGGTTCCGGTTCGACTAGGACGGACGCCTCCTACCTTCGAGCCTGCCCACACGACACCAGCAGATTTCGGCTTCAAACTCCAAATTATTAATTGTTGTATTGGTTGTGCTCTTTTCACAACAGTAAAACTTGTTATTCACCTTTCTCCATTGTCCGTTCATTGCGCCCCCTGTTGTGGGTCCGTGTACCTACACTTTCACAACATTACTTTTCTTGCTTACTTTAATTTGGTAAATGGGATGCATTTATATAGCACTTTTCCATCTGAAGCTCAAAGCGCCCTACAATGATGCCTTGCATCCTCCCATTCACATACACACATAACACTCACACACCGATGCCAGGGTGCTGCCATGCAAGGCGCTCACTACACACCAGGAGCAACTTGGGGACCTTGGCCAAGGGCCCTTAGTGATTCCCCGGTCAGGCTGAGGTTTGAATTTATTTTAACTAATTTTATAAAATAAGTGTAAAAATGTTGTACCAGCCTAAAATTAATTCCACAATTTGAGAAGCTGGGATGTTAAAACTTTATTACAGGTCGTTTTACTTTTGGACCCAAAAAAAAACTGTCGAAAAGGTTGCTCCCCTCCTGAAATAGAAGACAATCAGTCTTTGGACAATTAATTCTGGAAAAAGCAGCAGTTCGATGTCATTTACAAAAAAAAACTAACGAGTGCTGTCGCTGCAGTCAAAGACAACTTTCATATATTCAATTCATTATTATAATACTTGTTTAAAAAGACAATAAATGCATATTATAAAATGTTCAAGAATAAATAAGCCATTATTTCAAGTAAATTCATGTAAATATAGTCCATTTATTTTGGTTAAAAGCACTTTGAGAAGAAGAGGAACTTATGCTTTGTTCCGCATGTACACTTTCAGAGGATACAGTTAACTGTCACGCATGTTTTTATATTTCTCTGTCCTAGTTCTCACAGCATTACTGGGGCATGCGAAGGCATGTTGGCCAAAATAAATGTCTGTTAAAACCAAAGAACAATGTTGAGTCTTGATTGAACTCGAAAGGAATAACAAGTGCTTTTTAACTTACCCAAGGGGTGTTTTTTTAAAACTGTAAGAGAGTCATTTCTAGTTTTTCTTTTTAAAATTTTCATATATATTTTTAAGTATTCATTTGTTTGATAACTTAAGGAATCAGAAAATTAATCTTCTTTTTTTTAATTTTCATATATATTTTTAAGTACTGTATTCAATTGTTTGATAACTTGAGGAATGAGAAAATTAATCTTTTTTTTTTATTTTCATATATATTTTTAAGTATTCAATTGTTTGATAACTTGAGGAATCAGAAAATTAATCTTCTTTTTTTAAATTTTCATATATATTTTTAAGTACTGTATTCAATTGTTTGATAACTTGAGGAATCAGAAAATTAATCTTCTTTTTTTAAATTTTCAGATATTTTTAAGTATTTAATTGTTTGGTAACTTGAAGAATCAGAAAATTACTCTTCTTTTTTTTAATTTTCATATATATTTAAGGGCAGCACGGTGGCTTAGTGGTTAGCACTGTTGCCTCACAGCGAGAAGGTTGTGGGTTCAATTCCCGTGGCCTTTCTGTGTGGAGTTTGCATGTTCTCCCCGTGTTTGCGTGGGTTTCCTCCGGGTGCTCCGGTTTCCTCCCACATCCAAAGACATGCGGATTAAGTGGATTGGAATCCTTAAATTGTCCGTAGGTGTGTGTGTGGGTGTGTCTGTGTTTGTTTGTCTGTCTGTGGCCCTGCAACAGACTGGCGTCCTGTCCTGGGTGTACCCTGCCTTGTGCTCTATGACTGCTGGGATAGGCTCCAGCCGCCCGCGACCCATAACTGGACTAAGCGGTAGAAGATGAATGAATGAATATATATATATATTTAAGTATTCAATTGTTTGATAACTTAAGGAATCAGAAAATTAAACTTTTTTAAAATTTTCATATATATTTTTAAGTATTCAATTGTTTGATAACTTGAGGAATCAGAAAATTAATCTTCTTTTTTTAATTTTCATATATATTTTTAAGTATTCAATTGTTTGATAACTTGAGGAATCAGAAAATTAATCTTTTTTTAAATTTTCATATATTTTTAAGTATTTAATTGTTTGGTAACTTGAAGAATCAGAAAATTAATCTTCTTTTTTTAAATTTTCATATATATATATTTAAGTATTCAATCGTTTGATAACTTGAGGAATCAGAAAATTAATCTTTTTTATTTTCATATATATTTTTAAGTATTCAATTGTTTGATAACTTGAGGAATCAGAAAATTAATCTTCTTTTTTACATTTTCATATATTTTTAAGTATTCATTTGTTTGATAACTTGAGGAATCAGAAAATTAATCTTTTTAATTTTCAGATATATTTTTAAGTATTCAATTGTTTGATAACTTGAGGAATCAGAAAATTAATCTTCTTTTTAAATTTTCATGTATTTTTAAGTATTCAATTGTTTGATAACTTGAGGAATCAGAAAATTATTTTTTTCTACTTTAATTGCCTTTTGATGTCTTGCAAATATACACAGTATCTTCTGAAACATGTGCTTTCTGTTTTACACTTTAATTCTGCTAACAATCAATCACTTCACACAAATAGGAAGCTCCAGCTGTAACTTTAACTGCCTCTATAACACCCTAACAACCATCCATCTGCCCTACGGCCTAACTCTCACTTCCCCAGTGTCGGAGAAAGGTCGGCTCCTGTCCTCCAGAGGTGAGATGGGGTACTACAAGCTGCACACTCGGGGGCCGCTGCATTCATCAGCAAGCGGAACCCAGCAGCTCATCTCCTCAGTCACCTTCATCCCCCAAATCTCAGTCCACAAGGGGGCAGTGTTCAAATGCCAGGTGTCCTATGCAGGCAAGGACAAGATAGTGGTGGAGAAAGTGTCAGAGAAGTTTACAATCTTGGGTAAGAAAAATGACCTGGAATTCTGATGCAGCTGATGAGTTTCTCTGTGTACAATATTTATTTTTTTTGTGACTGTTACCGTACAGCTGCTCCAGAAGTGTCAGAAATTCAGCTTGCAGAGACAACTAATGACCCAGGTATGGCAAAAAGGTACTGAGTAAAGTAATACCCTGATCTGGCATCTTTCTGCATCCCTAAATTTTTCATCTTCCAGATATCATCAGCCTGACGGTGCGAGCGTGCCGTTTCCACCCAGACATCATCACCTTCCGCTGGTTTTGTGAGGGAAGTGATTTGTGTCCTGTGGCCTCTAAGGCCTCATCCTCCCCTCAACCTGATGCTGAGGGTTTCTTCTCAGCCTCAAGCCAGTGCAAGCTGCCCCACAGCGAACTGGAAAGGGGAGGCACCAAAGTGTGGGTCAGTGTCCACCACATGGCGCTGAAGCAACCCATCACCCGGGAGACCAGAGGTCAGACAGTAGATCCAGAAAGAACTTAGACATCGTGTGAACAGCAATCCAGCTGATGAAAACGAGTTTGCTCTCAACAGGTTTCATCAAGAGGCCGTGTGTGTCCGAGATCGTAAGTTCTACCTCTTCCCCTGGTCAACCTTTGACCCTGGGATGTGAAATCAAAGACTTCTACCCTCCAAATGTGTCCGTCACCTGGCTGAAGCTGAGAGACGGACAGCAAGATGACCGAGAAGAGGAGGTGGTGGATGGAGGAGAGCTGTGGGGACCCATTCAAACTCATCCCCGACTCTACCGGGCCACGGCCACTCTGAAAAGACTGAGAACAAATCAAGAGAGGGAGAGAGGAAGAGGAGGCATCATTTGTAGAGTGGAGCACTGTTCCCTCCGTGAGCCTATTGAGAAGCACTGGCGAAATGCCGACACTGGTACGAACAGTCCCTCACAAATTTAATGCTGACAAGTTTCCGTTTTGTATGCTCGTGTTTCAGGACCAGTTTTATACTTATATTGTGTCCCACAGCTGTTCCCTCAATCCCACCATCAATATCAGTCTGCTGGAGCAGTGAAGGGGTCGGCGTGTTCTCGCTCCTGCTTAAGGGAGGTCACCCCAGGGTAAAGGTACTCTGGGCAGGAGGTGGACCCATCCTCTCACCACTGGTGTCCAGTGAAACAGAGGACATAGGAGATGATGGACAAAGGGAGCTGAAAAGCGTGTGTGCCCTGGAGAGGTCCACAAGCCCAGCGGAGAAGAGGAGGAATGGACAAGGAATAAGTAACTGTTTAATTTATTACGTCCGCCAAGGACGTGATAAAGTCACCAGCATTTATTTGTCTGTCTGAGTGAGGATTACGTCAAAACTACCGCACGGATTTTGACAAAATTTTCACCACAGATACATCTTAAGGCAAGGAAGAACCTATTAAATTTTGGAGTTGATCCACATCTGGATCCACATTCTGGATCAAGTTTCACTCTATATATGCTTTGAAGGATTATTGTCAGCAGGATTACATCAGAACTACTGCATGCATTTTGACGAAATTTTTAACACAGATACATATTAGGCCATGAAAGACTCCATTAAATTTTGGAGGTGATCTGTATCCAGATCCAGATTCTGGATCAAGTTTCACTTTATATAGTGTTTGAAGGATTACGTCAAAACTACGTCACAGATTCTCACCAAATTTTTAACACGGATATATATTAGGCGATGGAAAACGCCATTAAATTTTGAAGGTGATCCAGATCTGAATCCCGATTCTGGATCAAGAATTCACTTTATTTGCTCTTTGAAGGATTACGTCAAAACTACTTCACGGATTGTCACCAAATTTGCACCACAGATAGATATTGGGGCATGGAAGACTCCACTGAATTTTGGATGTGAACCAGATCCAGACTCAATCAAGATTCATTTTATATAGGCTTTGAAGGATTACGTCAAAACTACTTCACGGATTCTCACCAAATTTTCACCACAGATACATATTAAGCCATGGAAGACTTCATTAAATTTTAGAGATGATCCGAATCTGAATTCAGATTCTGGATCAAGATTTCACTTTATATACGCTTTGAAGGATTAAGTCAAAACTGCTTCACAGATTTTGACGAAGGTTTCAACACAGATACATATAAGGCCATGGAAAACTCCATTAAATTTTGGAGGTGATATGGATCTGGATTCTGGATCAAGTTTCACATTATATAGTCTTTGAAGGATTACATCAAAACCACTTAATGGATTCTCACCACATTTTCACCACAGATACATATTAGGCCATGGAATACTCCATTCAATTTTGGCATTGATCCGGATCCGGAATCTGGATCAAATTTCACTTTATATACACTTTGAAGGATTTCTTCAAAACTACTTCACAAATTCTCACCAAATTTGCACCATAGATAGACATCAGGGCATGGAAGACTCAGGCGGATGTCAGAAAATGTCTGATTGCTCTTGTTATGTTCTGCAGAGGTCTAAGTTACGGTAATGGACTCTTTTTTAGGCCTAACACAATTTGTCTTGCATTGTGTTTGTATCTTCTACAAATACTCCATCACAGTAATAATGATAGGTCAGTTCTAGTAATACAGGATAAGGACGCTTGTTCTTCCACGAAATTAAAATGGAAAAAATGTTTATATTTTAGTATCAGCATTGAAATGATTGAACGGCATCCTGAATACCTGCAAAAGTCCAATATTGTGCATCCCTACCAGGAAAAGGTGTTAGGGTTCTGTCTGTGCTCAGCTTTAGTTGGTTTGGTCTGGCCTTTTTCCTCCTCTGTCTCTTAGTCTCTTTTCTCCTCTCTTGTTTCCCTATCTCTGTCTGCTCTTATTTTCTATCTGCTTCCATCTCTTTTTGTTCCCACGTATTTTCCCAGCTTCTTATCTTGCATCACATATGCTTTATATCACTTTCAATTTCAAGCATTGTCTTGATATCTGCTACCCTCTGGTGTTCTGTTAGGTTCCCTACACATCTTTAGCTTGATTAATCCCACCTGCTGGATTCTGCACCTGCCTCCTGATTAGTTTGGGTATTTCAGTCACTGGCTGTCTTCCTTCACGTTGCATATCCATTTCAATTTATTTATTGGTTTGTCTCTGGCATTCTGTTCACTGTGTCTTCTGCAGTCTACCTCTTGTCCTGCAATTTCTCCTTAGTAAATACTCAGCTTGGTTTTTGAACTCAGTTTGGTTTGCACTTGGGTGTCTTCCAGATGTTTTCCCTGCCTCACTTTTATTTCTGTTTGTAACCACCTGCTCTGAGGAGCCTGTTGTAGAGAACTCCTCCTCCCTCAACAAAGAGCAATTTAACCTGGTGAAGGAGGGGAAGAAGATTTGTTTTTTACTCTCCCTCAGTTGAGGATGAAATTGACTTTTTCCTCACTGAACATTTTTGACCTAGAAGGCTGGGTCCGTATCCGCGAAGCAATTCAAAGCCCTCTCAAAGAGCTCCTAACTTAGCCTAAAATTACCTGGCAAGGAATCTTAGCCTAAGAGTGAGCCAGCAGGTGTCTGAGAGCAAGTCTGAGCAAGGAGTGGACAGAAACTCCTCTTTGTGAGGAGGTGGGGTTGACCCCCTTGCTAGGTATGACACAATCAGTAAGAGCTGTGATTGGCTGTCATGGAAAGGGGAGGAGAAATAAAAAACAAATACGCTCCACCCTCCTATTCATGAATGGACAATGAAATCAACCAATCATAGACTGAACTGCAGTAAGACGTGTAATGATGAGGATAACTTTATGATGATGAAACTTAGCAAAATTAAATGAATTGTTACACAGCTTGAACATGTTTGAATGTACCTCATTCACATGCTGAATATTTCTATATTAAAAGTGTGCGTGAGTTTATTTAGTACGTTCATTGTGAGTACATAATATAATTGTAAATATGTTAAAAATACATGCATGACACAAGCAAGTCAAAACACTTATTTCTATTATGGTCCATTTTAAATCAAATGACAAAACAGATGTAATACTAAAAGAAAACACTATTAATAATACTGATAATAATAATAATGACAATACTAAAAATAATGATAATATTAACAGTGTGTATATGATAACAAGAACCTAGACAATTTATAAATGCATTAAGACAGTAAATTAAAATAAAATAGTTATGCAGATCAAGCTGGTAGCGTGTTACTGACTCACTGTCATTCTACAGATGGAGAATATCTCTGCTTCCTCCGCCTTTTCTGCCATCTCCTCTGCTTAAGACACTCTTAGGCTTCTTAAAAGTCCTCCTCCCTTGTCTTACCAGTTTGGCACCTTAGGAGCCCTCTTAAGGCATAAGGTGCTTTTGGACAGCTTTCATCTTACCAAGGGAAAATTCTAAGAAATGTCTAAGATTTTTCTAAGAATAACATCAGTAGGAGCTATTTTTAGCCTTAGGCTGCTTCATGGATACAGGCATTGATCTTTTGTTAAGTGAAAATTCAACTTCATGACAATAGTGGTTGTTTGACTTGAGCCTGTATCACCTTCAATACGAAGAGACCTCTGCACCTGCACGAAGAAGACATCTGAGTTTTGTCTGCACCTTGAAGAAGAAGATTCCTGCGTTCTTTCTGCACTTTAAATGGACTCTGTGCTTGTGTGAATAAGCTGTTCCTTTCCCCATCCCTGTGTTCAGCTGTCCTGCATTTGGGGTTCCCCTTTGGTCCATCATCACTACCTACTGTTAAAAAAAGGTTTTTAATGAAGCACAGGTGTTTGAGTGTGTGGATGAATGATGGGAGAAGAACAACAAACAATGGGTGAAATAGTATTGTACAACGACAGGCAGACCCTATCTATGGTTAGGGATAGGTAGTGATGAATTCTAAAGAAGCAAAAAGACTTAGATTGAGACAAAGAAGCAATGAGACCTTGGAGGTAATATTCTCTGCTGTATTGAACGCTGATAGTCTGAACTTCTTTGCAGCCATTTTCCTGTGGTGTTGCCTTATCTGTGGGATTGGCGTTTGGTGTGATCAGCGACGGCTTCGCTTCACACCCCAACCAGATAAGTGGTTAGACAGGAGCTGCACGAGTGTGTGACTGGAGGTGGAGGTGCTCCCTCCCAAAAGAACACAAACTGTGGGATTACTCACACTCACCTGTGCTGTTTCTGTTCTCTGCCAGCAGTGCCAGGTCTGACAGCTGGAGACGGTGACCACCTGGGGACTCAGGACTTGGCGGCTCCGGTGTTCTTCAGATCCGTTGGCGGTGAGGGCCATGTGGGATCCGGCTCGGTTCTGGACGGGCGTCTCCTATCCTCAAGCCTGCCCACACGTCACCCAACGTGTAATTGACTGTAGTTCCAAACTTGTTGTTGTCTGTATTCCGTTGTGCACAATTTACAACATTAAATTGTTACTGTTTGGCTTATCCATTGCCCGTTCTTTTACGCCCCCTGTTGTGGGTCTGTGTTCCTACACTTTCACAACAGGATTTCTCGGCCAGCGTCATGGATCCCGAGGGGCGTCAACCATCGCTTGAACAGCCAATGGAAGAGCGAGGTGCACAGACACCAGCAGGAGGCGTGTTAGGTGAGCTGCAGCACATCTTAACCGCTTTTACTGCTCGGTTGGACTTAGTTACCGAGCAGAGCAATGTTCTCAATCGAAGGATGGAGGCTCTCACCGCCCAGGTGGAAGCGCATGCTCAGGGCGCTGCTGCAGCACCTCCTCCTGCTGACCGAATGCCAGAGACAGACATTCCACTGGTCATTCAACGAACCCCCCCCACCTTCCCCTGAAGCATACATAAGCCCTCCGGAGCCGTACGGAGGCTGTGTGGAGACGTGCGCGGACTTCTTGATGCAGTGCTCGCTCGTCTTTTCACAGCGTCCTGTCATGTACGCGTCAGACGCTAGCCGGGTGGCTTACGTTATAAATTTGCTTCGAGGAGAGGCACGCGCCTGGGCTATGGCGCTCTGGGAGCAGAATTCACGGCTCCTAATGACTTACACTGGGTTTGTGAGGGAGTTCTGACAGGTGTTCGACCACCCTCATAGAGCCGAGACCGCTTCAAGCGTGCTGCTGTCGATAAGACAGGGGTGTCGGAGCGCAGCGAAGTATGCAGTCGACTTCCGCATCGCGGCAGCGCGAGCCGGCTGGAATGCTGTTGCGCTCCGTGCCGCCTTTGTAAACGGACTGTCCCTGGTCCTTAAGGAGCACCTGGTGGCGAAGGACGAGCCGCAGGATTTAGACGGGCTTATCGACCTGGTTATACGGTTAGACAACCGATTAACAGAACACCGACGGGAGCGAGACGAAGGGCGTGGTCAGGCACAAGCCGTCCCTCTTCCTCCCGGGTTTGAAAGGGAGCCGACTTCCCCACGCTCCACAGCCAGGGCACTCCACGTGACGACAGCTCTCCCTGCTGACGTTGCTATGGAAACGAGCAGGGCCAAAAGGCGATCAGATCAGAGACAAAGGAGGCTGATCTGTGGGGAGTGTTTTCTCTGCAGCTCAACCGAGCACACACAGAAAGAATGCCCCAAACGGTCAAAACAGCAGCACTTGTCCTTAGAGACTGGGCTAAGGGTGGGTCACAATACCCACGCGGGGAGACCCCGAAAATCTGTACGTATCCCAGTCACGATCCTGAATGGGGATCTAACCCTTCAAGCCCCAGCACTGGTGGACACGGGGTCGGAGGGGAATCTGCTGGATCGCAGATGGGCAAAGGAGGTTGGGCTCCCTCTAGTGGCCTTACCGTCACCATTGTCGGTGCGGGTACTAGATGGCACCCTTCTTCCACTAATCACACACCAGACACAGCCAGTGACATTGGTTGTGTCTGGAAATCACAGGGAGGAGATTGTGTTTTATGTAACACCTTCTACCTCCAGAGTGATTTTGGGTTTTCCATGGGTGTTAAAACACAATCCCTGGATTGATTGGCCGTCTGGGGTTGTGGTTCAGTGGAGCAAAACCTGCCACCGGGAGTGTTTAGGATCCTCGGTTCCACCCGGTGTGACAGCTAAGGAGGAGGTTTTAGTTCCCCCCAATCTGGCGGTGGTGCCAGCCGAGTACCATGACCTTGCTGACGTCTTCAGCAAGGATCTGGCACTCACACTGCCCCCGCACCGTCCGTACGATTGTGCCATTGATTTGATAGCGGGCGCTGAGTACCCGTCCAGCAGGTTGTACAACCTCTCACGTCCGGAACGCGAATCAATGGAGACCTACATCCGGGACTCGTTAGCTGCCGGGTTGATCCGGAACTCCACCTCCCCGATGGGTGCTGGTTTCTTTTTTGTGGGCAAGAAGGACGGCGGACTCCATCCATGCATTGATTACAGAGGGCTGAACGAGATCACGGTTCGCAACCGATACCCGTTACCTCTGTTGGATTCAGTGTTCACGCCCTTGCACACCACCCAAATTTTCACAAAATTGGATCTTAGGAATGCTTATCACCTGGTTCGGATCCGGGATGGAGACGAGTGGAAGACGGCATTTAACACCCCGTTAGGTCACTTTGAGTACCTGGTCATGCCGTTCGGCCTCACCAATGCGCCCGCGACGTTCCAAGCGTTGGTTAATGACGTCTTGCGGGACTTCCTGCATCGGTTTGTCTTCGTATATCTGGACGATATACTCATCTTTTCTCCAGATCCTGAAACCCATGTCAAGCATGTACGTCAGGTCCTACAGCGGTTGTTGGAGAACCGGCTGTTTGTGAAGGGCGAGAAGTGCGAGTTCCACCGCACTTCTTTGTCCTTCCTGGGGTTCATAATCTCCTCCAACTCCGTCGCCCCTGATCCGGCCAAGGTTGCGGCGGTGAGAGATTGGCCCCAACCAACAAACCGTAGGAAACTGCGACAGTTCCTCGGTTTTGCAAATTTCTACCGGAGGTTCATCAAGGGCTACAGTCAGGTAGTTAGCCCCCTGATAGCCCTGACCTCCACAAAAGTCCCCTTCACCTGGTCGGATCGGTGCGAAGCCGCGTTTAGGGAGTTGAAACGCCGGTTCTCGACTGCACCAGTTCTGGTGCAGCCCGATCCCAATCGCCAGTTTGTAGTTGAAGTGGACGCCTCTGACTCAGGGATAGGAGCCGTGCTATCCCAGAGCGGGGAGTCCGACAAGGTTCTCCATCCATGTGCCTACTTTTCCCGCAGGTTGACCCCGGCTGAAAGGAACTATGACGTCGGTGAAGGAGGCTCTTGAGGAGTGGAGACACCTGTTGGAGGGAGCATCGGTACCATTTACAGTTTTCATGGACCATCGGAACCTGGAGTACATTCGGACCGCCAGGCGTCTGAACCCCAGGCAAGCCCGCTGGTCACTGTTCTTTGGGCGTTTTGACTTTCGGATCACCTACCGCCCCGGGACGAAGAACCAATGATCTGACGCCCTGTCCCGGGTGCACGAAGAGGAGGTCAGGACCGAGCTGTCATACCCGACGGAAACCATCATCCCCGAGTCCACTGTCATGGCCACCCTCACCTGGGACGTGGAGAAGACTGTCCGGGAGGCCCTGACACGGAGTCCGGACCCGGGGACAGGTCCGAAGGACAAATTGTACGTCCCACCAGAGGCCAGGGCTGCGGTCCTAGACTTCTGTCACGGTTCCAAGCTCTCCTGTCATCCAGGGGTGCGAAGGACCGTGGCAGTGGTCCGGCAGTGCTTCTGGTGGGCGTCTATGGAAGCCGGGAGTATGTCCAGGCCTGCACCACCTGTGCCAGGGGCAAAGCCGACCACCACAAGGCCCAAGGCCTCCTCCAGCCTCTGCTCGTGCCTCATCGCCCCTGGTCTCACATCGGCCTGGACTTTGTCACGGGCCTCCCGCCGTCCCAGGGCATGACTACCATCCTCACGATAGTGGACCGGTTCTCCAGCTCCCGACGGCCCAGGAGACTGCAGACCTCCTGGTCCACCATGTCGTGCGTCTGCATGGGATTCCATCGGATATTGTCTCAGACCGTGGTCCTCAGTTCTTCTCTCAGGTCTGGAGGAGTTTCTGCAGGGAACTGGGGGCCACCGTGAGTCTCTCGTCCGGGTACCATCCTCAGACGAATGGACAGGCAGAGCGGGCAAACCAGGAATTGGAGCAGGCCCTCCGCTGCGTGACCTCTGCGCACCCGACGGCCTGGAGTAACCATCTGGCCTGGATCGAGTACGCTCATAATAGCCAAGTATCGTCTGCTACTGGCCTCTCCCCGTTTGAGGTGTGTTTGGGGTACCAGCCCCCATTGTTCCGGCTAGTGGAGGGAGAGGTCGGGGTGCCCTCGGTCCAGGCCCATCTGCCGTCGGGTGTGGCGTACCGCCCGCTCTGCCCTGCTCAAAGCCTGGACGAGGGCCAAGAACCATGTAGACCGCCGGCGTGCCCCGGCCCCTACGTTTCAGCCTGGGTAGGAGGTTTGGCTTTCCACAAAAGACATTCCCCTGCAAGTGGAATCCCAGAAATTAAAGGACAGATACATTGGACCTTTCACCATACTCAAGATCCTCAGTCCAGCCGCAGTGAAGCTGAAGCTGCCAGCTTCGATGCGGATCCACCCGGTTTTCCATGTGTCACGCATCAAACCTCACCACGTTTCACCCCTCTGTACCCCCGGACCGGCGCCGCCTCCTGCCCGGATCATCGACGGGGAGCCGGCTTGGACCGTGCACCGGCTCCTGGACGTCCGTCGGAAGGGCCGGGGGTTCCAGTATTTAGTGGACTGGGAGGGGTATGGACCCGAAGAACGCTCCTGGGTGAAGAGGAGCTTCATCCTGGACCCGGCCCTCCTGGCCGACTTCTACCGGCGGCACCCGGACAAGCCTGGTTGGGTGCCAGGAGGCGCCCGTTGAGGGGGGGGTCCTGTTGTGTGGGCCGCTGAAGAGGAGGTACTGCTGGCCCACCACCACCAGATGGCACCCTGCTTGAAGTGCGGGCTTCAAGCACGAGAGGGCGTCATAGCAACCGGGAGTGACAGCTGTTACTCGTCATCAGCACCAGCTGTCACTCATCCACATCACCACCACCTTAAAGGCCGGACTGCAACTCCACCTCCCCGCCGAGAAATCAGCTACCTTGGAGGTAATATTCTCTGCTGTATTGAACGCTGACTAATAGTCTGAACTTCTTTGCAGCCATTTTCCTGTGGTGTTGCCTTATCTGTGGGATTGGCGTTTGGTGTGATCAGCGACGGCTTCGCTTCACACCCCAACCAGATAAGTGGTTAGACAGGAGCTGCACGAGTGTGTGACTGGAGGTGGAGGTGCTCCCTCCCAAAAGAACACAGACTTTGGGATTATTGAGTGTGCGCACTCACACTCACCTGTGCTGTTTCTGTTCTCTGCCAGCAGTGCCAGGTCTGACAGCTGGAGACGGTGACCACCTGGGGACTCAGGACTTGGCGGCTCCGGTGTTCTTCAGATCCGTTGGCGGTGAGGGCCGTGTGGGATCCAGCTTGGTTCTAGACGGGCGTCTCCTATCCTCAAGCCTGCCCACATGTCACCCAACGTGTAATTGACTGTAGTTCCAAACCTGTTGTTGTCTGTATACCTGTTGTTGTCTGTATTGTGCACAATTTACAACATTAAATTGTTACTGTTTGGCTTATCCATTGCCCGTTCTTTTACGCCCCCTGTTGTGGGTCCGTGTTCCTATACTTTCACAACACCCTGTTTTCCTTTGCTTTTGAACACACTACTCCAAAATCAAAATCTAACCTCCAGATATAGTTTAAAGGAAATCCATCCAGCCATTTATTTAGTTATCTTGTCCACAAACACACACCAATGGGAAAAAAAATCACAGCAGAACGTATTCACAGCGCTTCACTTTTTCCACACTTTATGTTACAGCCTTATTCCAAAATAGAGTAAAAAAAATTTTCCCTCAATTCTACTCACAACACCCCATAATGACAACCTGAAAAGTTTTTTTTAATTGTTGAAAATTTATTTAAAAAATAAATAAAATCACATGTACATAAGTATTCACTCCCTTTGCTCAACACTTTCTTGATGCACATTTGGCAGCAATTACAGCCTCAAGTCTTCTTGAATATGATGCCACAAGATTGGTGCACCTATCTTTGGGCAGTTTTGCCCATTCCTCTTTGCAGCACCTCAAGCTCCATCAGGTTGGATGGGGAGTGTTGTGCACAGCAACTTTCAGATCTCTCGAGAGATGTTTAATCAAATTCAGGTCTGGTCTCTGGCTGGACCACTCAAGGACATTCACAGAGTTGTCCTGAAGCCACTCCTTTGATGTCTTGGCTATGTGCTTACAGTCATTGTCCTGTTGAAAGATGAATTGTCACCCCAGTCTGAGGTCAAGAACGCTCTGGAGCAGGTTTTCATCCAGGACGTCTCTGTATATTGCTGCATTCAACTTTTCCCTCAATCCTGAAAAGTCTCCCAGTTCCTGCCACTGAAAAACATCCCCACAGCATGATGCTGCCACCACCATGCTTCACCATGCCTGGTTTCATCCAAACATGACACCTGGCACTCACGCCAAAGAGTTCAATCTTTGTCTCATCAGAGCAGAGAATTTTGTTTCTCATAGACTGAGAGTCCTTCAGGTGCCTTTTGATGAACTCCAGGCAGGCTGCTATGTGCCTTTTACTAAGGAGTGGCTTTCACCTGGACACTTGAGCATACAGGCCTGATTGGTGGATTGGTTCAGAGATGATTGTCCTTCTGGAAGGTTCTACTCCACAGAGGAATGCTGGAGCTCTGACAGTGACCACTGGGTTCTTGGTCACCTCCCTGACTAAGGCCCTTATCCCACGATTGCTCAGTTTAGACTGGCGGCCAGCTCTAGCAATTTCCTGGATCTGACCTTCTTCCATTTATGGATGATGGAGGTCACTGTGCTCATTGGCACCTTCAAAGCAGCAGAAATGTTTCTGTGTCCTTCCCCAGATTTGTGCATCGAGACAATCCTGTCTCAGAGGTCTACGGCAATTCCGTTGACTTCATGCTTGGTTTGTCCCCTGACATGTACTGTCAACTGTAGGACCTTATATGTTGACATGTGTGTGCCTTTCCAAATCATGTCTAATCAACTGAATTTACTCCAGCTGGACTCCAATTAAGCTGTAGAAACATCTCAATGATGATCAGTGGAAACAGGATGCACCTGAGGTCAATTTTGAACTTCATAGCAAAGGGTGTGAATACTTTCTCAATACACCGTACCTTGTTTTTGTCCCTTTGGGGATACACGGTGTAAATAAAGTTACCTACAGACATGCACTATGCTGCATTGGATCTGGATCTTCTGAGGAGGTGGTGGCCTGAGAAATTTATGCCATTTTTAAAATTGTTTTTATCTTGCAATATGAAAGAAAGGCAAAGAAAAAATCCTAGGTCCACTCTTTGATCTGCATCTGCCCCCAAATTTGATGTGTTCTTCCTTTGTCAATGCTTTGTTTTTTGACTATCATCCACACAGCCTTCAGACCAACAAATGTTAAAGAAAATGTCACCGCTTTTTCTGTGTAATAACTGAACAGAAATCCTGCAGGCATTTTTATTTATTTATTATTCTGCTGTTTCTTTCCAGAAACAAAATCTGCTCCCACAGACCCTGATATGGAAGGAATAAAATACATTGATGAGAAAGTGGATGAAGAGAATGACAGCATGGAGACGGAAGCAGACACGGCATCAGATGGGGATGAGGACAGCGACAAAGATGAGGTGGAGCCGGGGGCATTGCACATAAACAGAGTCAATCTGTTGAGGGGTCCCAGAGAAAATGAGAGAGCCCGTTTAAAAGTGTGTGTGGAGATCACACATCCCGCTCTCATACTGCCCATTTACCGAACCTGGACAGGTGAGACACACTCAACTTTGATTTAAATGTCAGCTCTGAAATTTTTCAGGCTGAGACGTATGTTTAGATATTTCTCTGTTCAACTTTTCACTCTGGACAAAGTTAAGTCAAGTCAGGTGTGGGAGCATTCGCTAGTGCCACACGTCGTTACATCCATCACACCACAGAAATGTCCCAAGTCATGGATGGCAGCCATCCAGGCAACCAACTGGTCTATCCCCACCTCTAGAAAGTAACCATCTATCTGGTGCAGCCAGGTGAAACGTTGGTGTTTCCTTGGCCTTCTCCAGCCACTGGGGTCCTTCATACTGAGGCACCTACGTGCTGGATCACGCACAGAGAAACGCGCCATGGCCAAAATATCGCAGCTGATACTCCTCACAATGCAAGTGATACCACTAATTTCAGTCTCCCCAAGTAACTGGTCATTTGACACAAAGTCATTCTAGCAGTAGGGAGATGGGAGGTGGTCGTCATGTGGTTAAAGCGGTGGGCTTGTGACAAGAGGATCCTTGGTTCAAATCCCTATCAGACCGAAAAATCACTCAGGGCCCATCGGCAAGGTCCTTAATCCCTTGCATGGCAGCACCTTGACATTGGTATGGGTGAATGTGAGACATCACTTTCACCATTAAAGTGTATTTTACATCCATTTACCAGTACCAAAGCATCCTCCAAAGAGGCCTAGTATCAAAGAGATCTCGTTGTCACCTAAAATCACTAGATAACATCCCACTCTCCCAGGTATACAGTAAATGGGACAAGATGATGAAAACAGGCCCAGAATTTAGTTGGCATGTTAATGCAGTTGCAGGCTGACACCTTGGTCACAGTGACCAGCTATGATTCATTTTCAATCAGTGGGCGTATCACAGTGACAAGAGATAAGTGGGCACTATGCCACCAGCTAGGCAGCATCAAAGTGGACAAGAAGTCTCTTTTATGCAAATGCTTACTGACACGACACAATGAATGCCAGTGACGGCAGCGTGACATGCGTTGGTTCCTAACACAACATAATCCAAAATTGCAGAATACACTGCTGTTTTTGTAAATACCTCTGAGGTGATTTACAAGATATCTTACAGAGACTGTAGCAAGCTAATTAGCTATGCAGATGTGTCACTGATACATGTTTTACTGAAACAAATCAATCAGACTTCTTGAGGTACCAATTGCACGCTCCCTCAAAACATGCAACATCTGTGTCACTGTGCTGTGTAATAAAACTGAACATTTCAGAGTGGCCTTTTTTGTGGCCAGCCTAAGGCACACCTGTGCAGTAATCATGGTGTCTAATCAGCATGTTGATATGCCACAGCTGTGAGGTGGGATGGACTATCTCAGCAGAGGAGAAGTGCTCACTAATACAGATTTAGACAGATTTCTGAACAATATTTGAGAGAAATAGGTCTTTTGCGTATATAGAAAATCTTCAAGATATTTGAGTTCAGCTCATGAAAATGCAAAAACAAAAGCGTTGCATTTATATTTTTGTTCAGTGTAGTAGTCGTAATGTTTCTTGTACTGTGAAAATCTCAAATAGGTTAATTTAAGGGGTACTCAAACATGGGCCTTCTGTTTGTCTGTGTGCTATTATTTAGACTGACCTGATTGTTCTCTTTTTCAGAGCCCAATAAGGAGATTTCATCTTCCACATGAACAGCCTGATATAATCCAGAGTGTCTCTCTTTATGTATCTAAAATCTCCCATTAGAAAATGTAAGTAGTTGTTATGTTAAAAGTATAAAATGTCTTTTGTATGATCAATAAGCGCTGTGTTTCTAGTTCTTTTTTCTTTTTTGCTCTGTATTTATTACCCCCAGTTCCTAATCTTTCTTCTGTAGTTTTGTTCACTTGATTTTTAGAAATATTAATATTTTTTATACAAAAACATATTACAACAAAAATCTTGTTCTCTTATATATTTTTGTTTGTTTGTTTGTTTGTTTTTTTTACAGCATTCACATTTGAAAATAAATGTATGATTTGGTGAAGTGTGTCTTTGAGTTTTTGTGGTGGTACAACGTATTTCTCTTCAGCTTGTGGACAAACAATGTTACTGGTTCCACCCTCTGAAATAAGTTCTCATTTCAAAATATACTTCTGCTTTTTTGTTTTCTTTTTCTTCCTGCACGCTGACCACAGTGTGAGTGGAGGAGGGACTGTGTGCATGCTCAGTTAAGATGTTTAATAAAGAACTTCCTCTCAAATTATAGTCTGCACCAAGAAATTATTATAATCACACTCTCAATCTTTTACACTTTGTTGAATGCAATGTCATGTCACACTACTGGATGCATGTGAAATGCATTGTGGGAATGTGAAACTTGCCTGCTGCATGAGGAAACTGTACAAAAGCTAAATAAAAAAAGAAAGAAAAGAAAAAAGAATGAATAAGTCTTCAAATTCACAGGAAAGTTGGACAAGTTCAAAGATGGCTAACCTTGACCTATTTTAAGAGGTTAAAAAAGTCAATCTGTTCTTTTTTCTTTTTTTCTTTTTTTTTCTTTTTTGAGTAGCGTAGGTGACAGCCAATCAGAGTAGAGTGACACTGTGACGTCAGTAGCAGGTCTCTCTAAAAGTGTTTATGTGTTTTTGTAACGTTTTTTATGTATTCTGTAAAAGCTAGAACATTCTGCAAAGTTAGAAATAAACACTTCTAAAACTGAAAACCCTGTTTTTGGAACCTAATAACACCTCTGAAGTCATTTACAAGACATTTAGTGGATGTTAGCAGGGCCATAGGGTGGTAGCTAGCTGCAAAATCCATTTTGTTTGTGTGTAAATATAACCTCTTTGTCATATATTATGTAAAAGCTGGCAAATAAATGTAAATATTGTTTCTAAGTGACTGATTGATAGAAAGGCTTTATTGAACATGTACAAATTGTAAGTAAGACAATGGGATCTTAATAATTAATGTAAATTGTGTGTGTGTGTGTGTGTGTGTGTGTGTGTGTGTGTGTGTGTGTGTGTGTGTGTGTGTGTGTGTGTGTGTGTGTGTGTGTGTGTGTGTGTGTGTGTGTGTGTGTGTGTGTGTGTGTGTGTGTGTGTGTGTGTGTGTGTGTGTGTGTGTATTTGCTCATTTTGAAATGGATGCCTGCAACACGTTTCAAAAAAGCTGGGACAGTGGTGTGTTACATCAAATATTTGCACAAAAACAATAACAACAAAAACAATAAAGTGTATTAGTTTGAACATTAAATATCTTGTGTTTGTGGTGTATTCAGTTAAATATAGGTTGAAGAAGATTTTCAAATCATTGTATTCTGTTTTTATTTACATTTTATACAACATCCCAACTTCACTGGAATTGGGGTTGTACAAAGAAGACAGTGTATTTTAGCACTGCATTATATTTTTTACCTTTCAATGTCACACAAGGTCAAAAGTCATATGATCAACAGAAAGGTGGGACAGGACTTCATCATAACTTTTTTATACTTTTAGTAACCCGAGAAATATGGGAAACATAATCCCTACAGCGTGTCCTGGGTCTTCCCCAGGGCCTCCTCCTTGTTGGACGTGCCTGGAAGGAGGCCCGGGGTTGACCCAGGACATGCTGGAACCTTGAAATAGCCATGTCATATCGAAGGGAGATATAGAATGGCTATTTCAAGGCTATCTCAGCCGGTTGGGGTCCGTGCTTTATCTCAAATACAATAGCATGAAGCAGACAACTGCACCTTGACAGGACGCCAGTCTGACAGCTGGGTGGACTGAGACATAGCAGATGAAATGTCCTGTCCAAGGACACAAACAGGTAGTCTGAGCAGGAATCGAACCCAGGTCTACATACTGGTAACCAAACTCCTTATCCCACTGAGCTAGCTGCTCTACATCGTATATGAAAGTACTGGCTCAAAGGTTCCACCTTGACCTGTGACTTTGAGGTTGAAATGCTTTTTCTCAAAATCAATTGACTTTGTCCTTGACTGACCACCAACTAATTATTTTGTTCACATATGGACACAGATCCAAAAACAATACTTCACAGGTATTACAACTAGGGAGGGGTGTTATTTCAAAAAATTTGGAAATCTATAAATGTTTGCATGGGATATGGAAATATACACGGAATAAACCATAGCAGGATAAATTTTGGGTCATTTGGTTCCAAAAACCCATATGGACGGAGCGTTTGAAAATTTCAAGTAACGCATGTGTCGTATATATGTGCTGTTGACATAGAAAACCACTCTGTTGCTTATAATTAGTTCATTGTGGCCATGACATTCTTTACATGTGATGATTATACTCAACTGATGTTCCTGAAATAAAAACTACATAGATTTTGTTACAATTGATTGTAACATATGTACTGAAATTAGGTTTTTTGTCAGTTACTCTTAAAAACACCAGATAGGCTTATTGTTACTATAGAAGTTGAATATAAACTTGGGGTCAAGCAACATTTGGAGCCAAATTTCAAGTCTCTAGGTGCAGCGGTTCTCAAGATAAGACATTTTCGTCAATATTTTTGGTGATTTTTGAAACCGATATCTTCACTGGCTCCGTCCATATGGGTTTTTGGAACCAAATGACCCAAAATTTATCCTGCTATGGTTTATTCTGTGTATATTTCCATATTCCATGCAAGCATTTATAGATTTCCAAATTTTTTGAAATAACACCCCTCCCTAACACATGGGTGTAAAAGAAAATATATGCAAATGCAGGAGAAATTCTGCCCAAAGTGGAACAGTGATCGATCAATTGATTCCCACATCTTCTTGTCAACAACATCAAAAGAAAATTAGATAAAGTGACGATGCAAAAATTGCATCAAGTTTTCTGCAGGATTTTTTGCCGTAATCTAAAAACTATCAACTGTATTGTCTAAACTGCATTACCGTGTTTGTGTATATTAACAAAACGCAACGAGAAGTGATCCTGTTTCAACATCCTGTGCAGAACAGAATTACCTCACAAAGGAGTGAGAGCAACAGTTACTGCAGGAAACAATTTAGTGAGCAGTGACCATGGGTTTCATGCAGTGTGTGCACGTTTCACCATCGTAATATGTGAAATTGACCTTTCGAGCCACTGATGAACACAGGCTTCACTCTGTAAAGTCAGAGGCTTTGTGCACATCCGCAAACGCTGTGGTGTCTCTGCTTACTCATTCTCTTCCTCATCACGATACAGCGGACGTGTAAGAGGAACTGAAGCATCAGCTGCCTGCTGAGAGCTTTAAACTTGGTTCCTTAATGGAAGCAAATACATATTAAGATGATGTGCCGTTGGATTTTTGGTTGAAACAAATCAACTATATTTGGGAGATGCATAACAAATCTAATTTTAATCAAATGGTCTAAGAGTTTATTGTAAGATGGACCCTGACGGGCCACGGTCCAGAGCTGAGAGGACTTTCTGGACAATTTTGGTGAGCTGAGACTCCTAACTAGATATTTTTGCTTCACCTAAATAATTATTTCAAATGATCATGTACTTTTCAAAATTTTGGCTGATTGTTTCCAAACCTAAAGATATGAAAAATGCAATTGCATTTCTGTAATATTTTTCCTGTCTCTTGTCGACAAAGTGCTTTATAAGGATGCCTCACATTCACCCATTAACACACACAAAACCGTAGTGGGAAACAACTAATCCTGATGTTTCAGATTTCTTTAATCAGTTACTGAAATAATTAATCATTTGTCAGAATAGTTGTCAATAGTTGTTTTTGGATGCTCTGTGTGCTTCTTACCCTGTGTGCTGCTATACAATACTGCTGGAAACTCAGTTTCCCTGAGGGAGTCTTCCCAAGGTATTAATGAAGTTCTGTCTAATCTAATAATCTGCCAAGGGTTGACAATGTCTCAAAATAAAAGATATGTGATTCACATGGTGACCCGGACTGTACCTAAAATCTTGATCCAGAATCTGGATCCGGATCACCTCCAAAATTCAGTGGAGTCTTTCATGGCCTAAAATCTGTCTGTGGTGCAAATTTGGTGAAAATCCGTGAAGTAGCTTTGATGTAATCCTTCAAAGTCTAAAGTGAAATCTTGATCCAGGATCCAGATCATCTCCAAAATTTAATGGAGTCTTCCAGGGCCAAATATCGAACTGTGGTGAAAGTGTCATCAAAATCCATGCAGTTGTTTTGATGTAATCCTGCTAACATGTAGAAAGACAAATAAATAAGCTAAATAAATGCAGATGATTTTATTATGTCCTTGGCAGATGTAATAAAAGTTCATGTGATTAACTGTTTGTCTGCCTGTATGATACTTCAACAAGCAGGCGGGGGGGGGGGGGGTGTCAAATTGATACATCTTTCCTGTAGAACTGGATCTTATTCAGATGTGTTTTGTCTGTTATTTGCATCTCTTCCCCGTGTCTCTCACCTTATGATCAAGGCTTTGAACCAGTTCAAGGAAAAACAATGAAAACCACAAGCAACTCATATGTCTCATAGCATGGCCCAAGCAGAGGGTCACCCCTTTGAGTCTGGTCTGCTTGAGGTTTCTTCCTGAGAGGGAGTTTTTCCTTACCACTGTCGCCTGTGCTTTCTCTGGGGGTTGGTAAGGTTAAACCTTACTTGTGTAAAGCGCCATGAGGCAACTTTTGTTGTGATTTGGCGCTATATAAATGAAAATAAATTGAAACTGAAATATGTCACTAGGAACAAAAACAGGACCAGAAGCTTTATATTCCAGAAGAGAGGCATTAATTTGAAGCAGTAGTGATCGGTTATTAGTGTTTTTTTCCTTTCTTTTAATACAAACTAAAATATTTCTGCCTGTAATAACTTGGTGCTGAGTTCACTTCCTGTGTTCAGACTAAACCGTAAACCCTTATTGGTGCCACTGAACAGGTAAACATGTCATCAGAAGGATCTAGTAGTATGGAGAAGATTCCTACAGAGGTAAATGTGTGCATGTTTACTTTTATGTAAATAAACTTTGGAAGATGTCCGCTTACAGTTACCCACTTACCTCAGCCTCCAGTCCATTTGGCGGCACTTGTTGTGAAAGTGTAGGAACACGGACCCACAACAGGGGGCGACAATGAACGGACAATGGAGGAATCAAATATACTGTTTTTACTGTTGTGAAAAAAGGGCACAACAAATACAACTGATAACAATAGAGAGATCAAGTCTAATTCAAAGGTGTCGTGTGGGCAGGCTCGACGATAGGAGACGTCTGTCCAAGTCGAACCGGAACCAACCCGATCTCCGCCGCCACCGGACCCCGGGGATACTGGAGCCGCCAAGTCCCGAATTCCCAGGTGGCCACTGCCTCCGCTCGCCGGATCCGGTACTGCTGGCAGGAAACAGAAACAGTCAGGTGTGGATGCGGCTGCACCCAGCAACACGGAGGGTGGAGAGTCCACCTCCACCTCTCGTCAGGAAAATACTGGTGAGTGCAGGAGTGTGAGTACTTATCAAAAAGGTCCAATACAGTCTCCTGCTGTTCCACTCACTATCTGCGCAAAGCAACAACGTATTATGTTCAAAGAGACAACACAATTGGCTGAGTACGTTACCTCTTAGGTATGGCGATATCTCGGCAAATGAGGTGGAGATGCCGTCCTGCTGATATACCTCCGTCTTGATTGGGATCAGCTGTCTCTAGTGATGGATGACAGCTGTCGTCCTGGCTGCTCCTGTGAGGCGGCAGCGCCCTCTGGTGCCTGGAGCCCGCACTCCAGGCAGGGCGCCCTCTAGTGGTGGTGGGCCAGCAGTACCTCCTCTTCAGCGGCCCACACAACAGGACCCCCCCCTCAACGGGCGCCTCCTGGCGCACGACCGGGTTTGTCAGGGTGGCGACGGTAGAAGTCGGCCAGGATGGCCGGGTCCAGGATGAAGCCCTTCTTCACCCAGGAGCGTTCTTCGGGGCCGTACCCCTCCCAGTCCACCAAGTACTGAAAACCCCGGCCCATTCGTCGAACGTCAAGGAGCCGGCGCACGGTCCAGGCCGGCTCTCCGTCGATGATCCGGGCAGGAGGTGGCGCCGGACCCGGAGTGCAGAGGGGTGAGGTGTGATGGGGTTTGATCCTGGAGACATGGAAAACCGGATGAATCCGCAGTGAGGCCGGAAGCTGGAGCCTCACTGCGGCGGGATTGATGACCTTGAGAATCTTGTAAGGTCCAATGTATCGCTCCTGTAGTTTCGGGGAGTCCACTTGAAGGGGAATGTCCTTGGTGGACAACTGGTCTGCATGGTTCTTCGCCCTTGTCCGGGCCCTCAACAAAGCAGAACGGGCGGCACGCCACACCCGATGGCACTTCCGTAGGTGGGCCTGGACCGAGGGCACACCGACCTCCCCCTCAATCACCGGAAACAACGGGGGTTGATACCCCAAGCACACCTCGAAGGGGGAGAGGCCGGTGGCGGACGACACTTGGCTGTTGTGGGCGTACTCGATCCAGGCCAGGTGGGTACTCCAGGCCGTCGGGTGCGTGGCTGTCACACAGCGTAGGGTCTGCTCCATCTCCTGGTTGGCCCGTTCTGCTTGTCCGTTGGTCTGGGGGTGATACCCGGACGAGAGACTGACCGTGGCCCCCAGTTCCCGGCAAAAGCTCCTCCAAACATGCGAGGAGAACTGGGGACCGCGATCGGAGACGATGTCTGATGGTATCCCATGCAGACGGACGACGTGGAGGACTAGGAGGTCCGCCGTCTCCTGGGCCGTTGGTAGCTTCGGGAGGGCCACGAAGTGGGCCGCCTTGGAGAATCGGTCCACTATCATGAGGACGACGGTGTTTCCCTGGGACGGCGGGAGACCCGTGACGAAATCCAGGCCGATGTGAGACCAGGGGCGATGAGGCACGGGCAGCGGCTGTAGCAATCCCGGTGTCTTGCGGTGGTCCGCCTTGCCCCTGGCGCAGGTGGTACAGGCCTGGATGTAACCCCGGACGTCGGCCTCCAGGGACGCCCACCAGAAGCGCTGCCGGACGACTGCCACGGTTCTTCGCACCCCAGGATGACAGGAGAGCTTAGAACCGTGACAGAAGTCCAAAACTGCAGCCCTGGCTTCTGGTGGGACGTAATGTTTGTTCTTCGGTCCGGTTCCGGGGTCCGGGTCTCGTGTCAGGGCCTCCCGGACGGTCTTCTCCACGTCCCAGGTGAGAGCGGCCACAATAGTGGACTCCGGGATGATGGGTTCTGGGGGATCCGACGGCTCCGTTTTGACCTCATCTTCATGTACCCGGGACAAGGCATCCGATCTTTGGTTTTTGGTCCCGGGACGGTAGGTGATCCGGAAGTCAAAACGGCCGAAGAACAGTGACCAGCGGGCTTGCCTGGGGTTCAGCCGCTTGGCGGTCCTGATATACTCCAGGTTCCGGTGGTCAGTGAAGACCGTGAATGGCACGGACGTTCCCTCCAACAGATGTCTCCACTCCTCAAGAGCCTCTTTCACCGCAAGGAGCTCTCGATTGCCGACGTCATAGTTCCGTTCGGCTGGGGTCAACCTGCGGGAAAAATAGGCACACGGGTGAAGGACCTTATCGGTCTTCCCGCTCTGGGATAGCACGGCTCCTATCCCTGAGTCAGAGGCGTCCACTTCAACCACTAACTGGCGATTAGGATCGGGCTGCACCAGAACAGGTGCAGACGAGAAGCGCCGTTTCAACTCCTTGAATGCGACATCGCACCGATCCGACCAGGTGAAGGGGACTTTTGGTGAGGTCAGGGCTGTCAGGGGGCTAACTACCTGACTGTAGCCCTTAATGAACCTCCTGTAGAAATTAGCAAAGCCTAGGAACTGTTGCAATTTCCTACGGCTTGTGGGTTGGGGCCAGTCTCTCACCGCCGCAACCTTGGCCGGATCAGGAGTGACGGAGTTGGAGGAGATGATGAACCCCAGGAAGGACAAAGAAGTGCGGTGGAACTCACACTTCTCGCCCTTCACAAACAGCCGGTTCTCCAACAACCGCTGCAGGACCTGACGTACATGCCTGACATGAGTCTCAGGATCCGGAGAAAAGATGAGTATATCGTCTAGATATACGAAGACGAACCGGTGCAGGAAGTCCCGCAAGACGTCGTTAACCAAGGCTTGGAACGTCGCGGGGGTGTTTGTGAGGCCGAACGGCATGACCAGGTACTCAAAGTGACCTAAGGGGGTGTTAAATGCCGTTTTCCACTCGTCTCCCTTCCGGATCCGAACCAGATGATACGCATTTCTAAGATCAAGCTTGGTAAAAATTTTGGCTCCATGCAGGGGTGTGAACACCGAATCCAACAGGGGCAACGGGTATCGGTTGCGAACCGTGATTTTGTTCAGCCCCCTATAATCAATGCATGGACGAAGTCCGCCGTCTTTTTTACCCACAAAAAAGAAACCTGCGCCCATCGGGGAGGTGGAATTCCGGATCAACCCGGCAGCTAACGAGTCCCGGATGTAGGTCTCCATTGATTCACGCTCAGGCCGTGAGAGGTTGTACAGCCTACTGGACGGGAACTCACTGCCCGGAACCAAATCAATGGCACAATCGTACGGACGGTGGGGGGGAAGCGTGAGAGCCAGATCCTTGCTGAACACGTCGACAAGGTCGTGGTACTCCACCGGCACCGTCCCCAGATTGGGCGGGACTCTGACCTCCTCCTTAGCTTGGGAGCCGGGAGGAACCGAGGAACCTAGACACACCCGATGGCAGGTCTCGCTCCACTGAACCACTACCCCGGACGGCCAATCAATCCGGGGATTGTGCTTCAACATCCAGGGAAAACCTAAAGCCACACGGGAAGTGGCCTGAGTCACAAAAAACTCGATCACCTCCCGGTGGTTTCCTGACACCACCAGCGTTACAGGTGGTGTCTTATGCGTGATCGGAGGGAGTAGGGAGCCATCTAGTGCCCGAACCTGTACAGGCGAGGTAAGCACCACCAGAGGGAGCCCTATCTCCCTGGCCCATCTGCTATCCAACAGATTCCCCTCAGAGCCCGTGTCCACCAGTGCTGGGGCCTTCAGGGTCGAGTCCTCATAAAGGATCGTAACTGGGAGTCGTGTGGCGATGTGGGTGTGTCCCACGTGAATGTCTCGGCCCACCCCTAGCCCAGTTTCTAGGGGCGGGCGTTGGAGTTTAACCGCTCGGGGCAGTCTCTCATATGGTGCTCTATTGCACCACAAACAAAAAAAGCTCCATGGGCCCGTCTCCTCTGTGCATCTGGTGCCCTAAATGTTGCCCTACTCGTGTCCATAGCTTCGTCAGTAGGGGGAGCTGTGGCCCCACGGAGCGCAGGGGCCGTGGAGCGTGGGGAAGGCGGAGCGCGGTCGGAACCGGAAGGGAGAGTGACGGCGCGTACCCGGCCACGCCCTTCGTCTCGTTCCCGCCGACGTTCTTCTAACCATCTAAGTCCCGCGGTTCGTCCTTAGCCACCAGGTGCTCCTTAAGAACCAAAGACAGTCCGTTTACAAAGGCGGCGCGGAGGGCAGTGCTATTCCAGCCAGATCTCGCAGCCGCAATGCGGAAGTCGACTGCATAGGCAGCTGCACTCCGACGCCCCTGTCTCATTGACAGTAGCACGGTTGAAGCGATCTCGCCTCTATTAGGGTGATCGAACACGGTTCTGAGCTCCCTTACAAACCCATCGTATGTCAGAAGGAGCCGTGAAGTCTGCTCCCAGAGCGCTGTAGCCCAAGCGCGTGCCTCACCGCGAAGCAGGTTTATAACATAAGCTACTTTACTAGCATCGGTCGCGTACATAACGGGACGCTGTGCGAAGACGAGCGAACACTGCATCAGAAAATCCGCGCACGTCTCCACACAGCCTCCGTACGGCTCTGGGGGGCTTATGTATGCTTCCGGGGAAGGTGGGAGAGGTCGTTGAACAACCAGTGGAACGTCAACGCTACGCACAGGGTCTGCGGGAGGGAGAGCCGCAGCGGTGCCCGGAGGGCGCGCTTCCACCTGCGCGGCGAGAGCCTCCACCCTGCGGTTCAGGAGGACGTTCTGCTCGGTCATCAAATCTAACCGAGTCGTGAAAGCGGTGAGGATCCGCTGCAACTCACCGATTACCCCTCCCGCGGACACCTGCGCGTCCTGTTCTTCCATTGGCCGTTCAACAGCCGGTTGACGCCCCTCGGGATCCATGACGCTGGCCGAGATATCCTGTTGTGAAAGTGTAGGAACACGGACCCACAACAGGGGGCAACAATGAACGGACAATGGAGGAATCAAATATACTGTTTTTACTGTTGTGAAAAAAGGGCACAACAAATACAACTGATAACAATAGAGAGATCAAGTCTAATTCAAAGGTGTCGTGTGGGCAGGCTCGACGATAGGAGACGTCTGTCCAAGTCGAACCGGAACCAACCCGATCTCCGCCGCCACCGGACCCCGGGGATACTGGAGCCGCCAAGTCCCGAATTCCCAGGTGGCCACTGCCTCCGCTCGCCGGATCCGGTACTGCTGGCAGGAAACAGAAACAGTCAGGTGTGGATGCGGCTGCACCCAGCAACACGGAGGGTGGAGAGTCCACCTCCACCTCTCGTCAGGAAAATACTGGTGAGTGCAGGAGTGTGAGTACTTATCAAAAAGGTCCAATACAGTCTCCTGCTGTTCCACTCACTATCTGCGCAAAAGCAACAACGTATTATGTTCAAAGAGACAACACAATTGGCTGAGTACGTTACCTCTTAGGTATGGCGATATCTCGGCAAATGAGGTGGAGATGCCGTCCTGCTGATATACCTCTGTCTTGATTGGGATCAGCTGTCTCTAGTGATGGATGACAGCTGTCGTCCTGGCTGCTCCTGTGAGGCGGCAGCGCCCTCTGGTGCCTGGAGCCCGCACTCCAGGCAGGGCGCCCTCTAGTGGTGGTGGGCCAGCAGTACCTCCTCTTCAGCGGCCCACACAACAGCACTATTCTCCACTGAGGCAACTCCAAAACATCAGATAAGAGCCAGGTTGAAAAAATGTCAACATTCCCGTTTAACAGCCAAAGAGCTGTTTAGAAAGTAGACTCGAGTGAGAGATTTTCTGGCAGGTTTTTGGTTCTCTGCCACAACAACAGCAGCAGAGAACAGCCACAAAAGCTCCCTGAGATAAAACAATAGTTGGGTTTTCATTGCCCTCCAAATTGCACAATTTGAAGTAATAAATTGAAACACGTATTTAATAAAAAAAAAAAAACATACAAATAATACACAAAAAAATTACACTCACATGAGGTCATTTTTGGGCAGCACGGTGGCTTAGTGGTTAGCACTGTTGCCTCACAACAAGAAGGTCACGAGATCGCTTCCCACCTGCGGCATTTCTGTATGGATTTTGCATGTTCACCCCGTCCCGTGTTTGTGTGGATTCCCTCCGGGTGCTCCGGCTTCCTGCTTCCAAAGACATGCAGGTGAGGTAAATTGGAAATTTTAAATTGACTGTAGGAGTGAGTGTGGGTGTGAATATGTTTGTCTGTCTATATGTGGCCCTGCGGCATCCTGTCCAAGGTGTACCCTGCCTCACGCAGTATGACCACTCAAATAAGCTGTAGCACCCCCCACCCTCACCCCGGACCCTTAATTTAAGTAAGCAGGTATAGAAAATAGATGGATGAGGTGGTTTTTTTAAGCAATTTAAAAAGTTTTATTTTGGAAAAACTACAATGGAAACACTTTTCCCACTATTACAGGCCACAGGATGTACAAAAAGAGTCATGTGACATCCTAAAATACACAGTAATTGTGAGCATGTGTGAACAAAGTAAGAGATAAAGAGCTTGTTAAACATTGTAAGAGATGACGTTACTGCAATACTGGATTTAAAAAAGAAAAAAACAACAACAAAATGCCAATTACTAGAGGGACTTGGTGATCCGTCACCATTACTTTTGGAATTTAGAGTTCTCCGGGTTCAAATCCCACCCCTGCCACATTTCTCCATGTAATGTGGAGTTGCGTCAGGAAGGGCATCCGGCGTAAAACCTGTGCAAATTCAACATGCAGATCCACCTTGGATTTGCTGTGGCGACCCCGAGTGCAAACAAGAGAGCAACCGAAGGGACTTATTTACTAGAAAGTACCAGTTTCCAATGTGTTGCACTGTGTGCAGGGTGACTGTCTTGGTCGGACATGGGTGCAACTTCTTAGAGTTATATGAGTCTCTCTCTGTGTCTCTTTCAGTCCTACATAACTGGAGCTGTGACCAGATTATTCAGACCGGAGTCTGCTAATCCAGTCCAGGAAAACAGAGCTGGCACTGATCTTGGACACAGAGAAGATGACAGTCATGGAGGTGGAGTCACTGAGGAACCATGCAAGCTTACAACAACCTCGGTGGTTGGCTCATCTCGGCCAGCTGTCACCTGGGAGGGTTGCAACACAGACATGAACTTACAGCCCGATGAAATTAGAGAGGAACCATCTAACCAATCTGAAAATGAAGATACAGTTGCAAAAAAAGATGATTCCAATGAAGGAAGTATGAAGGACGGTGCTGAAGCGATGATACCACAGGAGATAGATGAGGCCATAAATGATTTCCAGGTAAAGAAAGAAGACGATGGCAAGCAATCTGAAAATGAACCTCAAGATTTTAAAATGCCACACCCATTGTGCAGATTAGAGGATGAAGATCACACTGTAAAACCGTGCACAACCACTGATTTATATGGAGAAGAGGAAGACAACATCCACACAGAAGATGCAGCAGCTACAGGAGGTACATATGTGACAGAGAACACTGATGGCATGCTACAGATGACTGCTGAAAATGGAAACAGCTTTAATGTGGGACTGGAACCTGGAGCAATAAATCTGTTTTCAGTCTCAGTAGACAAGCAAGATGTTGCAGATCTTATGTTCTCAGAGAACCTGCTGCAGGATGAATCACTAGCAGGCCTCAACAAAAACAACATTGTCCTGAGTGATGAGATAGTTGGTTTGGAGCAAGAGCCAGTGATGGCTGATGGAAGTGATAAATCTGATAACCACGAAGAGGTGGAGGGTGAGAGCACAGTGACTGATGGAGAGGAGTGTCCTACAACTCATGATCATGATGCACCTGAACATGTCACATGCAGAGAAACACAGCTGTTGAATGTAGCTAAAGATGTTGCTTTAAAAACCAAGACCAAAGCTGATCAAACAGAACACAGAATTACAATCAAAGAAAAATCATCAGAGAGACTTGCTGAAATGAATTTGGACCCATTAGACGAGTGGACGTTCTCGAGTGAAGACAAAGAAAGTGATGTGAAAAATGCATTTACAACAAGCACAGTTACGGAAACAGCTGAAGGCTTGAGTGCACAGGAGGGTGAAAATGTTCCCCTGCTGATATGTGAAGGCCAAACTGTTGTGCACCAGGAGCTGAATTCTGCAGCACGTCAGGAAACTCCAGAGGGTCTTTCTGGATATAACAATAAGCCAGAACTAAGTGAGAACCTGTCGCAGTGGTTCATGGAAGCAGGTGATTATGAGGAAAATCCCATCACACAAATGCCAGAAGAGCTGGAGAGTAAAGAACCAGAAAGTGCTCAAAGCAGCACAGAAGCTGAGGATTTACTGATGAGGAATCATACAGAAGAGGAACACAACGCAGAATGTGGTGGAACTGTGCAACTTACAGATAGTGAAGCTCCACTGGAAAGGCAGAAGCTGGTTCATGATCCACCAACACAAGGTTCGTTGCTCTACTTTGAAGATGTGGCACAATTTCCCAGTGACTCCATGAAGATGGAAGTCCAGAACTCAGAAGAGGAATCAGTGGATCAAACTGATAAAGAGCTACAGGACAAGAATGAAGAGACTTTGGTTGAATTTGAGATCAATGTTGATTTACGTGAGTCTACAGGAGACGATGCAGCAGAAACTGTTGATGAGGGTCATGAAAACACAAGAACTGAAGCAGCAGCAGGATTCTCTGATGGAACCATGAAATACACTCTGGATAAAGTGATACTAGATGTCACAGAATCTGGACTTCTGATGCAATCTGAGACTAAAATGCACGAGGACGGAGCTGGAGGACTTCAAAGTGTACCAACTGAAACGCAAGCGGCAACAATAGACGTGGCAGAAATAGACGGTGGAATTGAAGAAGAGTCAGAGAACGAAACTAAGATGGAAATATTAGAAACTTCTACAGCTGACGCACCTGTCCCGTCTTTGGAGACAGAAACTCAACAATCCAGTGAAAGAGCTGAGAGCTGGGATGAAGACATTCCATCAGACACTGTGGCAGCAGATGAGATGATGATCACAGGCCAATCTGGATCAAATGAGCCATCATTCAAATCAAAAGAAATCACACATTACGTGTGGGAATCAGAGGGGGCTACTGCTGGAGAGGCAGAGAACTCAAATGTTGGGAATGAAAACGTGACTGAAGACAAAATCCTTGACTTGTGGTTAGAGACATTGTCAGAGGACACTGAGGGTGACAAACCTGAACTGTTGGAATGGTCTGAAACTGAACAACAACCTGAGGGACAGGATGAAACATCATCTGCAAAAACAGAAGAGAAAGAGCAGCTGGTGGAATCAGAGTCATCAGGAGAATCAGGATTAGCAAGTGACACAGAAACATCAACCGAGTTAGGATGTCTGGAGGATTCCTCCAGTGATTGGTACGTGCCAAACTATGACACACAATTCCCAAAATCAGCTGGTGAAGTATTTCAAGGCACATGTGTGATGTCCAACTCAGCAGACGTACCTGGCCTATCTACAAATCAGTCTGAACTTCAGCATGTCCTGATCAAGGATGCAGCAGAAGACGTGCAGCTCAACATCAAAGGTAACAAAAGTGTCAATGAGGCAGGATTTCACTCTGATTTGGAAATTAATTTATCAGATGACCAAGTCCCAAATCAACTGTATGAAGGAAAAACTCAAGTAGAGGTTAACATTGATGTTGAAATAAGAAGTGAGCAGCTGGAACGGTCTGAGCCTGAACAACATACTGACGTGGAAATGGATGCATCAAATGAAGGAAGAGATGAAACATCATCACTGGAAACAGATGAGAAAGACCATCTGTTAGAATCAGAGTCATCAGGGGAATCAGGGTACAACAAAAGCAGGATTGTGCCACATGATGATCTTGTCGATTTAGAGCAGGATCACATGATGGCTGATAAAAGTGAAGTATTACATGAATATTCTGATGACCAGGAAGAGATGAAGAGTGAGAGCAGAGTGAGTGAAGAGGAGGAGGGTCCTGCAAGTCAGAAAGAAACTGTCACAGATGTGATGAAAACTGCAAACAACAGAATGGAACAATCTGACAATATAACAGCAGACTTTTCAGCAGAAGACGGATTTACTTCCATGAAAGTGGACAGAATGCAAGATGATTCACTGTCAAGTGAAGACATCAAGAACAGTCATCCAGCCACCACAGTTACAGAAACAGCTGAAGGCTCGAGTGCACACGAGGGTGAAAATGTTCCCCTGCAGATATGTGAAGGCCAAAGTGTTGTGCACCAGGAGCTGAATTCTGCAGCATGTCAGGAAACTCCAGAGGGTCTTCCTGGATACAACAATAAGCCCAAACTAAGTGAAGACATGGCACAGTGGTTCCTGGAAGCAGGCTATTATGAGGAAAATCCCACGACACAAATGCCAGAAGAGCTGGAGAGTAAAGAACCAGAAAGTGTTCAAAGCAGCACAGAAGCTGAGGATTTACTGATGAGGAATCATACAGAAGAGGAACACAATGCAGAATGTGGTGGAACTGTGCAACTTACAGATAATGAAGCTCCACTAGAAAGACAGAAGCTGAATCATGATCCACCAACACAAGGTTTGTTGCTCTACTTTGAAGATGTGGCACAATTTCCCAGTGACTCCATGAAGATGGAAGTCCAGAACTCAGAAGAGGAATCAGTGGATCAAACTGATAAAGAGCTACAGGACAAGAATGAAGAGACTTTGGTTGAACTTAAAACTGATGGTGGATTATGTGAGTCTACAGGAGACGATGCTACACAAACTGTTGATGAGGGTCATGAAAACACAAGAACTGAGGCTGCAGCAGGATTCTCTGATGGAACCATGAAATACACTATAGATAAAGTGATACTAGATCTCACGGATTCTGGATTTGTGATGCAATCTGAGACTAAAATACATGAGGACGGAGCTGGTGGACTTCAAATTGTAGCAACTGAAATGCAAGAGGCAACAATAGATGTGGCTGGAATAGACGGTGGAATTGAAGAAGATTCAGTGAACGAAACTAAGATGGAAATATCAGAAACTTCTACAGCTGAGGCACCTGTACTGTCTTTGGAGACAGAAACTCAACAATCCAGTGAAAGAGATGAAAGTTGGGATGAAGACATTCCATCAGACACTGCAGATGAAACATTGTCAGAGGACACTGACGGTGTGAAACCTGAACTGTTGGAACAGTCTGAATGTGAACAACAATCTGACGGAGAGGGTGAAGCATCAACTGCGAAAGTAGAGGACGTGGTGGAATCTGATTCCTCTGGGGAATCAGGATTAGCAAGTGACACAGAAACGTCAGATAAAGAAGATGAAGAAGAAGCTAAAATGCACATTAGCATTGATCCTGAGGTCAGAACTGAGCAGAAAGAAACTGAAGAAACAATTCTCAAAGCTGAGCAAACACAACCTCGGGATGATCCTTCCACTGAAACTGAGCAGTCAGATATTGACCAAATGCATGAAACAGAGAAAAATGTCCACATGCTCAGTGGATCGGACGTTTTGTTCAAAGAACAACCGGCTTGTGTAGAATCCCTGAAGACTTTTCCTGCAGTCGACAAATCCCAACTGGAATGGTCAGAGGAAAAGCAGTGGATGATAAAATCGGATAAGGATGAGGTAATACTTCACAATGCATATTTAGATTCAAGGCACATGCATAAAATTGGGAATGTGACTTATTTTGGCTCTGCAGGTAGATGCTCCTGCGCTGGACTTCACGGCTCAAAGGTCCAAAATCGCTGTTAAAAACCCCCATGTAAGGCCTCCAAGAAACCCACGAGCCCTTCTGCAAATGCCTTCAGTGTGTCCAACGCCCTCCAAACCTCCGGCGGCCAAAGTCCTTGTTGGTGTGCCAATGGAAGGTTTGGGGATTGGAATAAAGCTTCCTGGTAGGTCACATTCAGTAGGATCCCACTGTGTCTGGACTTTGCGTATAACCGCTCAATAACATTGCTTTTTTGTAAATTTTAGGACTTGGTGAGGGGTTTCCTATTTTGAAAAAGACACAGAAGAGGATGAGAGATGAAAACCTCGACATCTCCCCGCAGGTATTATTTTTAAAGTTTGAATGTGACCTTTTCCTTGTATTAATAATATACAAATATTTTAACATCACATTACCATCAGGAAACTGAGGCAAAACCTGAGGAGAAAAGTGATGCTCCACAAGAAGATGAGGCACCACCAAAACCGAAATGGATGCCACCAAGACATCCAGGGTAAAAAAAAAATACTGCTCATTAACAACACATTTGTAATGGAATAAACTTTTTTTTTTTAATTTTTAATTCTTTGCTTATTCTTTTGTCTTACCAGATTTGGAAATCCACTTCTGTCTGAGCTCAAGACCAAACTTAAAAAAACTACAAAAGAGTGAAAAGCTCACAAATTGTTTTGCTACAATCAAATGTAATAATGTATGACCATATTATTTTTTAAGTAATATGCTTTACTGTGTGTTCATCAAACAGTTAAATGTAGCATAGCATGCCATAGTAGTAGTAAAGTAATAGTATGTACATTTAAATAAACCTCTGAAAAAAGCTGGCATTCTCTGATACAGTTTGAGCAAAAATAATACTACATTTTTCTGTGTGAACATATTACGAGCGAAGCGATGAAGCTCGCTCATGGTACAGGAAGTGCCAAATTTTGAGTCCACAGTGAAACAGGACCTAAAGTATCTAAAATCCCTAAAATGTGTTAAATCAAATAGATATGAAACAATTTATGATATATTGAGCAAACTTTCTACAAATGCATAACCCCTTGTATAACATTTGGAATACTATTGTTTTTTCTTTTCTTTTCTTTTCTTTTGTTGGATTGCACTTTATTTTTTTATTTGTGCAGCCTGCTTTTGTAATGTTATTGAGACTTTATTACTGCCTCACTTGTTGTGTATCATGCAGTGTTGTAAATAACTATTTTTGAAAAATTAAAAAAAGTCAAACACATCCTGGATTGATCGACGAGATCTCATGGAATCTCACGGGAATACAATGGCAAGGTCACACTGAAACAGGAAGTGCCAAATTTTGAGTCCACGGTGAAACAGGAAATGTAAAATGTCAAACACTTCCTGGATTGACAGACGAGATCTCATGGAATCTCACGGGAATACAGTGACAAGTTCATATTGAAACAGGAAGTGCCAAATTTTGAGTCCACAGTGAAACAGGAAATGTCAAATGTTGAACACTTTCTGTCATGGTGGAGCTAGAGCGGAGGCTGCACTTTGTATGAAATCATAGTCATATTGTATATCATATTAATATGACAATTGAGATATAATCATTTGGCCATATTGTACAGCCCTACTGTCAACTTGCTGAAAACTTTGAATATTAATTTACATCAACATTTAAAAAATGCTTAAAGTGGCAGAGGATTAGGGCTGTAATTGGGGGGTCTGGAGGGTGGAGCCCCTTCAGAAGCTGAAAGGTTTTAGCCATGCTAATGCTCCCCTGAAACATTTGCTCAAAATGTCAGTCTGAAGGACCTAAATGACACGGTGAGATGCTGAAGAGCTTCACTCGTTCATGTCTGTGACATATACATATTACACAATACAAAAGTAGTTTATATTTGACATATTTGCTCCATGTTTAGAATAATATTATGCCTTCAGCAAAGAGCCTCAAAGATCAGTGAAGTTTATGTTTTTGGGCCTTTTTTCACAGAGTAAGCATATGCTTTCTTTTATTTTGCTTTTTAACATGTAAATATGGCTTAGAATAACACAAAAACATAATAAAACATAAAACCTTTTTCATTGTGGTCTTCAAAAACTACAAACAAAATGTACATTGAAAAAAAAAACTAAATATTTCTTACAGAAATTATCATACAACCAATGACCAAACAAATCTTAAATGGGTCTTAAGAGTCCATATAAAGGTTAAAGTATTTTAAGGAGACAATACTATTGCAAACGACAATATAAATCAAAAAATGAACTCGAGAACAGATTGAGTTAAACTTTACTCTGCTAGATAATCTGTAGGTGGCGGTGTGGTTATGGTGAAGTCTTTGTTTACGAGGTAAAGTACAGGAAGAAGTCAGTCATCATCCGTGATTGGTCGTTTTTGTCCAATGAACGGGAAACGTGAAAATTCAAAGTACCTCGAGTTAAAAAGACGTTTTCAAGTTGTTTATCAACGGTCGTTTAGACGGTAAGTTGTGTATCTCTTCTTCAATAAGTTAACATTAGCTTTCAAGAGCTTCCTTAAAAAAAAAAAAAAACACACCTTTTCAAACAAAATATAAAAACGCCAATATGTATAGATATTTATTTTGCTGCCATATTATGGTTGCTAGTGAGTTTATTATAGACAAAGTGTCGTTTTATGTGTAATTAACTGAAGCTAATGTTTTTTGGATCCCGTCTCCAGTGCTTCGGTTCGAATTTTGTCCCTGTTACAGGTTTTTGTCACGAGCCGGTGTTTGTCGAAGTGGCAGATGTTGAAAACATGACGATAAGGCAACTGTCGTTATCATTATGTCATTATCAGAATGTTAATATTGTCTCCCTTTATTTATTTACCTGCCGTCATGGATACAGTATAAAACAAATTTTGACTTTATTGTCATTGTATGTACTTAAGCAAAATTAAACTTGCTACTTTATGGTGCAAACAGACAAAACACAGAACATTAACAAAGACACAATGGATTAAATTAGCCAAAAAAGAATATGAGTTATGATTATTTTTAAGGCAGTTTATATAATAAGTACTGTGGTTTGCATACTTATCATTAGCAATGGCATTATTATTACCACCTCTGTCTGTCTGTTTGTCAGCAGGATAACTCAAAAAGTTTTGAACGGACTTTGATGAAATTTTGTGGAGTGGTTGGAAATGACAAGAGGAACAAGTGATTAAATTTTAGTGGTGATTCGGATCACGATGCTAACGCGTTAGCATGTCTATGGCATTTTCAATGTTAAAAATTAGCATTAAGCAGTTGCAGCTGTCATCACGTTCGGGTGCATTTGTTTTCAAATTGTAATATTTCTTAAATTAGTTTTTGTTTATATATTAATAATCTAATGATTATTATATACAATTTTAGAGAAAGAGACAAAAAGAAATAGATCACCGTGCCAAGGAGGGAATCTCTTTAGGGTCAGTGACCCTATGGCCTTGTTTAGAGAAGTGTTTCATAAATGTTAAAAAATTCATATATTTGCAGTTTAGTTGAATAATAAATTGAATTTTGTCTCTTATTTGTTTTTGTCTATAAGCACATGCAATATCAATATCAGTGCTCAGATGACAGTAGCTTCTGGGAAAGGTGCAAGTTGCAACAAACTGTGATGCCAAGCGCTAAGGATACATGCTATCCAGTCACGGCAGATGAAACTTTTTTTACTACTGAGCAAACATCATTGTTAGACTTTTTTAGGTTCAATGATTCCACAGCGTGTAGATGTTATGGCGTCAGTGACCCCATGGCCTTGGCGGAGGTTTGCACTCTCTGAGTGCTTCTAGTTATTATTATTATTATTAAAGGGTCAAGAATCGCCATCATGTTATTTAAGCATATTGTCCTGCGCTGTTATTTTATTCTCAATTTACTTTAGAAAAAGCTCTTACTAAGATACCAGCATGGAAAGTTTTTGGATTCTTTTCATGTGTGAATATTTCAAATCTTCCATAATTGTTTGTTTGCTTATCTGTGCAATTTTGTCTATTTATTTGTTTGCATCATGTTATTTGTATGGTCGTTTTGTTTTTATTTATTTTATTTTTTGGAATGAAATAGCCATAGGTGCTGATATGTCATTAAACCGCAGGTACTACAATTGGTTGTTTGGACAGTACATTCAGATAAATAATAACAGATGTACTGTGTGATCCTCAGATTCATTCTCCATAGAACTCTGGGCCTATGGAGGGCTCTAACCCTGGGGAAGCTGACAATGAAAGGATTATATCCAGACATGAATTAATCAAGGACATTCTACACTCAAACCTGAAACCAACAGGTTCTCTGGCTGATGTGAATGCTGCTTGTCAAATGTCCTGCTCTCGGAATAATATGCTGGTTCCTCCTTCCATAATTTTTTCCACTCCTACAACAAACAACGGAGCTGATGTTCAGAATAACTCAGAATTCTCGAATAGACATATTGCCCAACCAGTAAATCACCTGGAGTGTACTCAGTTCTGGCTGCAAGATGAAGTCCTTCCAGAGATTACTTTTTGTGATGTAACTATGGATTGCTCTGTACTGCAGAGTAGCAATGCAGTTACCTCTCCTATGTCTACAAAACAAAGTAAAGCAGAGAAAGCTGGTGATGAACATTCAGACTTTGAGAAGAAACCTTCTTTAACCTCAGCACTGGAGAACACATCGGTGGTCGATCCAAAATTGGGGAACACCACCAAGGACTCTGTATGCCTCACAGCTTCTTTGCAAGTAACTGAGGATATTTATACAGTCAGCAATGAGGGAGATAATGAGACTTTAACAGAGAGTAGTGTAAAAAACACAGTGAAGACCAGTGGATCAGTTGTGATTCAAAGCCCAGCTGAACCCTCACTGGATGAACATCCTAAAAATGTTACTCGTGACATTAGTTCCTCTATTGACAAATCTTCACAGTTTGGTCTATCACAGTCCTCTACTTCTGATATGGATTCCAAAAATTGCCCAAATAATTGCACCTATGACCTTGAGGATGAACCAATGGAGAACTCCAATCCCAATGGACTTAATAATGAAGAAGCGCCGTCAAAGCCCAATCCTGATTTTGCTGACAAGGTGCCACAACCAAGCCGACACCCAGCTGAGTCCCTGACTGATTTAAACACTTCTGCTCCAGCAACCTGTCTTCAGAATACGACGCTGGCTCTACACAAAACAAATGCTGTTTCTGCAGGAGAGAGTGATGCTAAACATCAGGACACTTTAGATTTCTCCAGTCAGCCTTGTGATCAGCCATGTGGTGACACAGATGCTCCCACACTTGAACTAAATGAGCAGTCTTGCCCAGAGAGCTGTGATTCCACAGTGCCACTGACGAGTAGTGGGGCGATATCCTCTTTATCTACAACAATGAACGCTGCCGACACCTCTCCTGGTATTAATCAGGATAACGTGGCTACAAAGACAAGCGATGTTGTCCAGAACAGCACTTTTGATCTCGAGAAATCCAATGGTAATAACAATTTAGAACCTTCTTGTGTTACAAGCACTGGCCTCCATAATAACAGTTCTGATACAAAATCTCTTAGTGTTACAATAACTCTGTCCAAAACTGTCTCAGATTATTCTGGCCAGAACCCATTAAATGATGCCTCCTCCCCCAAGCCCTGTATCGTGACCATGAGCCCTAAAGGCGACAGTGATGAAGTCCACCCTCCTGAACTGTCAAAATATAATGAGACAACAGCTGATGTACTTTCTAGTAGTCAGGGAGTCGGCAGTGGCACAACAGCGAGTGGTTTGGAGACTAATCCTGTTAGAGCTTCTGGAGATGTTAGTGGTGAGACCAAGCAAAAGTCACAACCTGAGCTTCCTCCTAGGCTTTCTGATCTTTGGAGCACTCAAATCGTAGATGTGGAAAACGAGTCCAACACATTCACTTTGGATGACGCCCTAGACTTGAATTCTCACTGCCTGATTACATCTACACCTATGACTAACTGCAAGATTTTAAGCTCTGTTGTTGAACGAGAAGGGAACAAGCCCTCAGGGGTACAGAAAAAACTATACCACAATGAGCCTGCTGGTCATGCGCAGTTAGAAGGTCCGTCAAACATAATTGGTGACCAAAAGATGTTCTTGACACACCCAGCAGTTAAATCTCTGTTGCCTCCTTTGAAAGCTACATCAGAGATGTTGAAATACAAGCTGGTTCCCATGCACTTAGGAAGGACTGAACCCCTAACAAGACAGAGAGCCCAGGCAGAAGCTTTGAAAGGTGCTCCCGGTGTTAACACAACAAAGGGGGTAAGGTTTTAGTGTTTCTTTCTGACATGCAGGTGCACATGTACTGGTCAAAGGAACATAAGATCTCTAAGACCTTGTCATTTTTATCTGCTAATCCACTTTGTGTATATTGAAAAACTAAGAGAATGAAGATGAAAAACACGACCTGCATATCTGCTTGCACTACATGTCTGTAAGCGTGGATTTCAGTGTTACATTAAGAATATATTGATCATGATTATTTCAGTTACACTGAGGCATTAGGGAAACATACAGAAGAGTGGGGGGGGGGTTGTATATGGATTCTAAAATCCATATAAAATAAATTTGCTGTTTTTAGCCCACAGGAATACCGCGCTGCTACAACTTGCGTGCTGCAACAACAGGTAGGCTGTGTGCATGCTCATTTTAAATGGGTGTGGTTACTTAATAGCAGTGGTTCACAACTTTTTTTCCTTTGGAGATTTGTCTCTAAGAAAGGTTTAGATGCCCACAAGCCCGTGCAAATGACCACACACGGAGATCTCAAAAGAGTAAAGTGATTTCATTAGTTTTTGTTTCTGTTTCTCTCTCTTTGGTTCATCCAAAGAAGAACAATGGCCTTATGATCTTTTAATTACTATTGATGGTCCATTAAGTCAGTTATTTTTACTTGATATAGCATGTGTGCTTCTAATTTTGACAACCTCAGGGCAGACAAAACAAAACTTTGTGACCCCTGAAACACTTTATACATACAGTTTACTTACTTTACATATTATGTAAGCACACTTTAATTTTATTGTGAAAAATGTGGAATAATAATTGTGCTGTATTTGAAGTACACTCTAATCTTGATGTTTGGAGTCTGTTAATGTGTGCTTTGTTTTGCATATGTATATTTAACATTACTTTTGGGGAGGTGATGGTCTAGTTAAGCATTAGGCTTGAGACCAGAGGATCCTCGGTGCAAATCCCAGCCTGACCGTAAAATCACTAATGACCCTTGGTCAAGGTCCTTAATCCCCTAGTTTCTCCCGGTGTGTAGTGAGTACCCTGTATGGCAGCACCCTCACATCGAGGTGAATGTGAGGCATTATTGCAAAGCGATTTGCACATCTAATGCAGATGAAAAAGTGCTATATAAATGCAGTCAATTTACTTGATGGTTTTAATGTTGCCAGTTCAGTTCTATTCTTGTCTTGTTTTGGGGGGAGTGTACAATTGGACTGTCAGGTGATGGTGTGTGCACATACTGTACAATTCATAGTGTTCTTTCTAGTATCTAGAGTGCCTCATTCAGGATTGCAGAAACCGCAGTCGAGTGCCATACCATCAGCTTCACAAAGAGTCACACGAGGTCTCAAGCTGCCCTCAGCAAAATGTAATACGCAGGGTTCTCTGGGAGCTGCCAAGGCCCTTGGTCCTACAGGTATTCATACCCAGTATCAGACTACAGATCCTGTTTTTCATGGACTGTCCCCCTCCCTCCCACTTTAGTTTTGCACAATTGTACTGTAAACAGACAGGCACATGATTTGGCATGTTTTTTGCAAAGGTCTGTTCATGGTAAAATTTTGAAGTTAAAAGGAATTATGAATGAGAATAAATAAAATATTAAAGGATTACTAACCAAGTGTGAGGTCTGTACAGGAAAATATCAGACCTCGCGTTTGGTTAATAATTCATTTATTTTTTATATATATATATATATATATATATATTGAGAGAGAGAGAGAGTTGTATGTAAAGGTTTGGGCACCCCTGATGATTTCCATTATTTTCCTTTATAAATCATTGGTTGTCTGGATCAGCAGTTTCAGTTAAATATATAGCAGACAAACAGTGATATTTGAGAAGGGAAATGAAGTTCACAGGATTTACACAAAGTGTGCAATAATTCTTTAAACAAATAGGCAGGTGCATAAATTTGGGCACCCCAACAGAAAAAATACATCAATATTTAGTAGATCCTCCTTTTGCAGAAATAACAGCCTCTAAATGCTTCCTATAGCTTCCAGTGAGAGTCTGGATTCTGGTTGAAGGTATTTTGGACCATTCTTCTTTACAAAACATCTCAGGTTTGTTGGTTTCTGAGCATGAACAGCCCGTTTAACATCACACCACAGATTTTCAATAATATTCAGGTCTGGGGAATGAGATGGCCATTCCAGAATGCTGTTCTTGTTGCTCTGCATGAATGCCTTAGTAGATTTTGAGCAGTGTTTAAGGTCGTTGTCTTGTTGAAAGATCCAGCCCTGGCGCAACTTCAACTTTGTCACTGATTCATGAACATTGTTCTCAAGAATCTGCTGATATTGACTGGAATCCATGTGACCCTCAACTTTAACAAGATTCCCAGTATCTGCACTGGCCACACAGCCCCACAGCATGATGGAACCATCTCCAAATTTTACTGTAGGTAGCAAGTGTTTTTCTTGGAATGCTGTGTTCTTTTTCAGCCATGTATACCGCCCCTTGTTATGTCCAAATAACTCAGTTTTAGTTTCATCAGTCCACAGCACCTTTTTCCAAAATGAAGCTGGCTTGTCCAAATGTGCTTTAGCATACCTCAAGCGACTCTGTGGTATGGATGCAGAAAAGGCTTCCTCTGCATTACAGCATCTCTTTGTGCAAAGTGCGCTGTATAGTTGAATGATGCACAGAGACACTATCTGCAGCAAGATCATGTTGTGGGTCTTTGGAGCAGGTCTGTGGGTTGACTATGACTGTTCTCACCATCCTTCACTTCAGCTTATGTGAGATGTTTCTTGGCCTGCCACTTTGGGTCTTAAGTAGTACTGTGTCTGTGGTCTTCCATTTCATCACTCTGTTCCTCACAGTGGAAACTGACAGTTGAAATCTCTGAGATAGCTTTTTGTATCCTTCCCCTAAACCATGATGTTGAGCGATTTTTGTTTTCAGGTCATTTGAGAGTTGTTTAGAGGCTACCATGTTGCCACTTATTCGAAGAGATGCAAATAGGGGAAACATTTGCAAATTGACAACTTAAATACCATTTCTCATGATTGGATTCACCTGTCTAAGGAGGTCAAGGGTCAATGAGCTTACCACATCAATTTTGTGCTCCAATAACTAGTGCTAAATGTAGTCGAATCAATAAAATGACAAGGGTGCCCAAATTTATGCACCTGCCCAATTTTGTTTAAATAATTATTGCACTTTCTGTAAATACGAGAAACGTCTCAAATATCAGTGTGTTCATCTGCTGTATGATATACAGTAGTGTTCAGAATAATAGTAGTGCTATGTGACTAAAAAGATTAATCCAGGTTTTGAGTATATTTCTTATTGTTACATGGGGAAACAAGGTACCAGTAGATTCAGTAGATTCTCACAAATCTAACAAGCCCAAGCATTCATGATATGCACACTCTTAAGGCTATGAAATTGGGCTATTAGAAAAAAAAAGAAAAGGGGGTGTTCACAATAATAGTAGCATCTGCTGTTGATGCTACAAACTCAAAACTGTTATGTTCAAATTGCTTTTTTAGCAATCCTGTGACTCACTAAACTAGTATTTAGTTGTATAACCACAGTTTTTCATGATTTCTTCACATCTGCGAGGCATTCATTTTGTTGGTTTGGAACCAAGATTTTGCTCGGTTACTAGTGTGCTTGGGGTCATTGTCTTGTTGAAACACCCATTTCAAGGGCATGTCCTCTTCAGCATAAAGCAACATGATCTCTTCAAGTATTTTGACATATCCAAACTGATCCACGATACCTGGTATGCGATATATAGGCCCAACACCATAGTAGGAGAAACATGCCCATATCATGATGCTTGCACCACCATGCTTCACTGTCTTCACTGTGAACTGTGGCTTGAATTCAGAGTTTGGGGGTCATCTCACAAACTGTCTGCGCCCTTGAACCCCAAAAAAACAATTTTACTCTCATCAGTCCACAAAATATTCCTCCATTTTTCTTTAGGCCAGCTGATGTGTTCTTTGGCAAATTGTAACCTCTTCTGCACGTCTTTTATTTAACAGAGGGACTTTGCGGGGGATTCTTGCAAATAAATTAGCTTCACACAGGCATCTTCTAACTGTCACAGCACTTACAGGTAACTCCAGACTGTCTTTGATCATCCTGGAGCTGATCAGTGGGTGAGCCTTTGTCATTCTGGTTATTCTTCTATCCATTTTCATGGTTGTTTTCCGTTTTCTTCCACGCGTCTGTTTGTTTTTTTTTTTTTTTTTGTTTTGTTTTTGGTCCATTTGAAAGCATTGGAGATCATTGTAGATGAACAGCCTATAATTTTTTGCACCTGTGTATAGGTTTTCCCCTCTCCAGTCAAGTTTTTAATCAAACTACGCTGTTCTTCTAAACAATGTCTTGAACGTCCCATTTTCCTCAGGCTTTCAAAGAGAAAAGCATGTTCAACAGGTGCTGGCTTCCTCCTTACATAGGGGACACCTGATTCACACCTGTTTGTTCCACAAAATTGACGAACTCACTGACTGAATGCCACACTACTATTATTGTGAACACCCCCTTGACTTGGGGCTGCTTGCCTTCTAATGTTGTCATAGGTTTCTTTCAATTCGGAATCAAGCATTTCAACATCATCCATCATGTCACACAAGTCTTTTCCTGGGCATGCTTCCTTTAATCTTGTGCGTCTCTTACTTTAATTTTCCACTTCTACTTTTTTTTTTTTTACTAATAGCCCAATTTCATAGCCTTAAGAGTATACTATATATATAAAATATAATCAAAACCTGGATTAATCTTTTTAGTCACATAGCACTACTATTATTCTGAACACTACTGTATTTAACTGAAATTTCTGATCCAGAGATATTTATGGAGTATGTTCATGTCCGACTTGGTTTTTCTAAAGCTGTTTTTAGTTTTCTAGTTTGTAATGAGTCGAATACGCGATCTGGTACATGGTAACGGTCTGATGTGGGTGAATATCAGACTGGAAATCAGATAATCAGAGTGCGTGTACCGTTGTAGCCATATAATAAAATAGCTTATTTTTGTGTCTTTGTACAAAAACAGCTCCCAACACAGTGAACAGCACTACACAATTTAAAATATCAAAGATAAAGCTGGGTAAGAGTCTAGTTTAGTACCCTTAACTTCTGAATCATGACACTGGGGGGGTTACTAATTTTTAAGGTATGTGCAACTAGCATTTGTGCAAAAGATAAAAGATTATTGCAGCAGTTAACAAACCCTGTCGTTTACATACACAAGCTGATAAGACAGGCACCAGACACGTGTTCTGATAACTTAGAAGCCGCTCTTTATCTCGTGCTTTCAGAAGCTCCTAAAGCACTTGCCAATGCTGGAGCCTCAAAACTTCCCTGTGACCTCAGCAGATCTAAAGCCCTGAAACGACTTGCAACCAGCCAGATAGCTGTGCCTACTAAAGTCAAAAGAGATGGTAAAATAGGTTTATTTTTGGATTCTTTCATGTACTGTAATTAAAACAGACTGAAGCTGAATGCAAGCTAAACATATTTCCAGATGCTGTCGTTCCATCTGCTTCTTGTGAGCCGACTAGCAAAGCCTCAAACCTGAAACGGCTGTCAAACAACCAGAAAGCTGTCCTTGCTAAAGCCCAAAGCAATGGTAGGCTGCATTTCTATTACACTGATTTTTATCATCGTCAGTTAAAACAGAGTAAAATAGTAAAAAATCTGTTGAAGATTCTCAGTCATCCAAGTTGTAAATGTCTAGCTAGCAGTTTACTGAAAAGCATCTGGATTTCCAGCTTAGTGTTCATTGTATTTTGCTGCTCATCCAACTGGCTTCTTTGGGAATCAGTGAAGATGTTGATATACAGTAGAACCCTATAAGGCACAAGTTATAGGGCCTATCTTGACCATCTAAACCACATAGCGCACATGCATTTGGGGCAACTTTGCTATTTCCATGATGCGTAATCTGAGCACCAAATTAAAGCGCAGTGTGCAGAGAGCTTTTCAGTTAATTGCAGGTTAGTTAGTTAGTTAGTTTATTAAGATCCACACTAAAGATTAAAGATTTACTAAGGTATGTGTTGGGCTGTGTGCACTTGAGCCTGGTGCATTGACTGTTGTGTAGACCCCTGACTCAGTGGATGATTGTCTGTCACCTAAATGCGTTGTAGATTTGGTACTGAAACAGTGCGGGTGATTGGTGTAAAAACAACATTCTTCTTCACTCAGAAACAGACACTGACACTTGCAATGCCCATTAACCGTTTTTAATCACATGTCATGAAAACAAATATATAACTGTTGGAGACACTTTTCTGGAGGAGACAGCGTTGAGATGTCACGTTCTGAACTTTAACAGACAAGCTTTTCCTTGAATGCCATTTGCAAGAGTAGGGATGTTTAAGTTGTGTCCACATACAACCCCTGGCAAAAATTATGGAATCACCGGCCTCGGCGGATGTTCATTCAGTTGTTTAATTTTGTAGAAAAAAAAGCAAATCACAGACATGACACAAAACTAAAGTCATTTCAAATGGCAACTTTCTGGCTTTAGGAAACAAATCAAATCAATTTTATTTATATAGCGCCAAATTACAACAAACAGTTGCCCCAAGGCGCTTTATATTGCAAGGCAAAGCCATACAATAATTACGGAAAAACCCCAACGGTCAAAACGACCCCCTGTGAGCAAGCACTTGGCGACAGTGGGAAGGAAAAACTCCCTTTTAACAGGAAGAAACCTCCAGCAGAACCAGGCTCAGGGAGGGGCAGTCTTCTGCTGGGACTGGTTGGGGCTGAGGGAGAGAATCAGGAAAAAAGACATGCTGTGGAGGGGAGCAGAGATCAATGACTAATGATTAAATGCAGAGTGGTGCATACAGAGCAAAAAGAGAAACACACAGTGCATCATGGGAACCCCCCGGCAGTCTAAGTCTATAGCAGCATAAATAAGGGATGGTTCAGGGTCACCTGATCAGCCCTAACTATAAGCTTTAGCAAAAAGGAAAGTTTTAAGCCTAATCTTAAAAGTAGAGAGGGTGTCTGTCTCCCTGATCCAAATTGGGAGCTGGTTCCAGAGGAGAGGAGCCTGAAAGCTGAAGGCTCTGCCTCCCATTCTACTCTTACAAACCCTAGGAACTACAAGTAAGCCTGCAGTCTGAGAGCGAAGTGCTCTATTGGGGTGATATGGTACTAAGAGGTCCCTAAGATAACATGGGACCTGATTATTCAAAACCTTATAAGTAAGAAGAAGAATTTTAAATTCTATTCTAGAATTAACAGGAAGCCAATGAAGAGAGGCCAATATGGGTGAAATATGCTCTCTCCTTCTAGTCCCTGTCAGTACTCTAGCTGCAGCATTTTGAATTAACTGAAGGCTTTTCAGGGAACTTTTAGGACAACCTGATAATAATGAATTACAGTAGTCCAGCCTAGAGGAAATAAATGCATGAATTAGTTTTTCAGCATCACTCTGAGACAAGACCTTTGTAATTTTAGAGATATTGCGCAAATGCAAAAAAGCAGTCCTACATATTTGTTTAATATGCGCATTGAAAGACATATCCTAATCAAAAATGACTCCAAGATTTCTCACAGTATTACTAGAGGTCAGGGTAATGCCATCCAGAGTAGGGATCTGGTTAGACACCATGTTTCTAAGATTTGTGGGGCCAAGTACAATAACTTCAGTTTTATCTGAGTTTAAAAGCAGGAAATTAGTGGTCATCCATGTCTTTATGTCTGTAAAACAATCCTGCAGTTTAGCTAATCAGTGTGTGTCCTCTGGCTTCATGGATAGATAAAGCTGGGTATCATCTGCGTAACAATGAAAATTTAAGCAATGCTGTCTAATAATACTGCCTGAGGGAAGCATGTATAAAGTGAATAAAATTGGTCCTAGCACAGAACCTTGTGGAACTCCATAATTAACCTTAGTCTGTGAATAAGATTCCCCATTTACATGAACAAATTGTAATCTATTAGATAAATATGATTCAAACCACTGCAGCGCAGTGCCTTTAATACTTATAGCATGCTCTAATCTCTGTAATAAAATTTTATGGTCAACAGTATCAAAAGCAGCACTAAGGTCTAACAGAACAAGTACAGAGATGAGTCCACTGTCTGAGGCCATAAGAAGATCATTTGTAACCTTCACTAATGCTGTTTCTGTACTATGATGAATTCTAAACCCTGACTGAAACTCTTCAAATAGACCATTCCTGCAGATGATCAGTTAGCTGTTTTACAACTACCCTTTCAAGAATTTTTGAGAGAAAAGGAAGGTTGGAGATTGGCCTATAATTAGCTAAGATAGCTGGGTCAAGTGATGGCTTTTTAAGTAATGGTTTAATTACTGCCACCTTAAAAGCCTGTGGTACATAGCCAACTAATAAAGATAGATTGATCATATTTAAGACCGAAGCATTAATTAATGGTAGGGCTTCCTTGAGCAGCCTGGTAGGAATGGGGTCTAATAGACATGTTGATGGTTTGGAGGAAGTAACTAATGAAAGTAACTCAGACAGAACAATCGGAGAGAAAGAGTCTAACCAAATACCGGCATCACTGAAAGCAGCCAAAGAGAACGATATGTCTTTGGGATGGTTATGAGTAATTTTTTCTCTAATAGTTAAATTTTTATTAGCAAAGAAAGTCATGAAGTCATTACTAGTTAAAGTTAAAGGAATACTCAGCTCAATAGAGCTCTGACTCTTTGTCAGCCTGGCTACAGTGTTGAAAAGAAACCTGGGGTTGTTCTTATTTTCTTTAATTAGTGATGAGTAGTAAGATGTCCTAGCTTTACGGAGGGCTTTTTTTTATAGAGCAACAGACTCTTTTTCCAGGCTAAGTGAAGATCTTCTAAATTAGTGAGACGCCATTTCCTCTCCAACTTACGGGTTATCTGCTTTAAGCTGCGAGTTTGTGAGTTATACCACGGAGTCAGGCACTTCTGATTTAAGGTTCTCTTTTTCAGAGGAGCTACAGCATCCAAAGTTGTCCTCAAAGAGGATATAAAACTCTTGACGAGATAATCTATCTCACTCACAGAGTTTAGGTAGCTACTCTGCCCTGTGTTGGTATATGGCATTGGAGAACATAAAGAAGGAATCATATCCTTAAACCTAGTTACAGCGCTTTCTGAAAGACTTCTAGTGTAATGAAACTTATTCCCCACTGCTGGGTAGTCCATCAGAGTAAATGTTATTAAGAAATGATCAGACAGAAGGGAGTTTTCAGGGAATACTGTTAAGTCTTCAATTTCCATACCATAAGTCAGAACAAGATCTAATATATGATTAAAGTGGTGGGTGGACTCATTTACATTTTGAGCAAAGCCATTCGAGTCTAACAATAGATTAAATGCAGTGTTGAGGCTGTCATTCTCAGCATCTGTTTGGATGTTAAAATCGCCCACTATAATTATCTTATCTGAGCTAAGCACTAAGTCAGACAAAAGGTCTGAAAATTCACAGAGAAACTCACAGTAATGACCATGTGGACAATAGATAATAACAAATAAAACTGGTTTTTGGGACTTCCAATTTGGATGGACAAGACTAAGAGTCAAGCTTTCAAATGAATTACAGCTGTGTCTGGGTTTTTGATTAATTAATAAGCTGGAGTGGAAGATTGCTGCTAATGCTCTGCCTCGGCCCGTGCTACGAACGTTCTGACAGTTAGTGTGACTCGGGGGTGTTGACTCATTTAAACTAACATATTCATCCTGCTGTAACCAGGTTTCTGTAAGGCAGAATAAATCAATATGTTGATCAATTATTATATTATTTACTAACAGGGACTTAGAAGAGAGAGATCTAATGTTTAATAGACCACATTTAACTGTTTTAGTCTGTGGTGGAGTTGAAGGTGCTATATTATTTTTTCTTTTTGAATTTTTATGCTTAAATAGATTTTTGCTGGTTATTGGTGGTCTGGGAGCAGGCACCGTCTCTACGGAGATGGGGTAATGAAGGGATGGCAGGGGGAGAGAAGCTGCAGAGAGGTGTGTAAGACTACAACTCTGCTTCCTGGTCCCAACCCTGGATAGTCACGGTTTGGAGGATTTAAGAAAATTGGCCAGATTTCTAGAAATGAGAGCTGGTCCATCCAAAGTGGGATGGATGCCGTCTCTCCTAACAAGACCAGGTTTTCCCCAGAAGCTTTGCCAATTATCTATGAAGCCCACCTCATTTTAAACATGTCACTCCCGGTCCTATTGGAGAGGGGCCCAGAGAAAACTACAGAGTCCGACATTGTTTTTGCAAAGTTACACACCAATTCAATGTTAATTTTAGTGACCTCCGATTGGCATAACCGGGTGTCATTACTGCCGACGTGAATTACAATCTTACCAAATTTACGCTTAGCCTTAGCCAGCAGTTTCAAATTTCCTTCAATGTCGCCTGCTCTGGCCCCGGAAGACAATTGACTATGGTTGCTGGTGTCGCTAACTTCACATTTCTCAAAACAGAGTCGCCAATAACCAGAGTTTGTTCCTCGGCGGGTGTGTCGCCGAGTGGGGAAAAACGGTTAGAGATGTGAACGGGTTGGCGGTGTACACGGGGCTTGTGTTTAGGACTACGCTTCCTCCTCACAGTCACCCAGTCGGCCTGCTTTCCCGGCTGCTCGGGATCTGCCGGAGGGGAACTAACGGCGGCTAAGCTACCTTGGTCCGCACCAACTACAGGGGCCTGGCTAGTTGTAGGATTTTCCAAGGTGCGGCGCCGAGTCTCCAATTCGCCCAGCCTGGCCTCCAAAGCTATGAATAAGCTACACTTATTACAAGTACCATTACTGCTAAAGGAGGCCGAGGAATAACTAAACATTTCACACCCAGAGCAGAAAAGTGCAGGAGAGACAGGAGAAGCCGCCATGCTAAACCGGCTAAGAGCTAGTAGCTGCGCTAAGATAGCGGATTCCTAAAAACACACAAAGTGAATAATGTGTAAATAATTTAGAGGTGATTCAGCAGAGGGAGTGCTTTAGTTAAGGCACGTGAAGATTACACTGTGAAACAAATCGTTATCTAATTATCTAGATCAATCTAACTATGCAGATTAAACAGCTAACAGATACAGCAAAACACTGCTGTGCTCGGAACAGGAAGTGATACAATACTGCAGTGAGAGCCAACCACCAGTAGAGGCAAGCAAGACAAAAACACTATAAGAAATCAGGAAAAAAAAAAATTGTGGCAGTCAGTAACGGTTACTTTTTTAGACCAATCAGAAGGAAAAAAATATGGAATCACTCAATTCTGAGGAAAAAATTATGGAATCATGAAAAACAAAAGAACGCTCCAACACATCAGTAGTATTTTGTTGCACCACCTCTGGCTTTTATAACAGCTTGCAGTCTCTGAGGCATGGACTTAATGCGTGACAAACAGTACTCTTCATCAATCTGGCTCCACCTTTCTCTGATTGCTGTTGCCAGATCAGCTTTGCAGGTTGGAGCCTTGTCATGGACCATTTTCTTCAACTTCCACCAAAGATTTTCAATTGGATTAAGATCCGGACTATTTGCAGGCCATGACATTGACCCTATGTGTCTTTTTGCAAGGAATGTTTTCACAGTTTCTGCTCTATGGCAAGATGCATTATCATCTTGAAAAATGATTTCATCATCCCCAAACATCCTTTCAATTGATGGGATAAGAAAAGTATCCAAAATATCAACATAAACTTGTGCATTTATTGATGATGTAATGACAGCCATCTCCCCAGTGCCTTTACCTGACATGCAGCCCCATATCATCAATGACTGTGGAAATTTACATGTTCTCTTCAGGCAGTCATCTTTATAAATCTCATTGGAACGGCACCAAACAAAAGTTCCAGCATCATCACCTTGCCCAGTGCAGATTCGAGATTCATCACTGAATATGACTTTCATCCAGTCATCCACAGTCCACTATTGCTTTTCCTTAGCCCATTGTAACCTTGTTTTTTTCTGTTTAGGTGTTAATGATGGCTTTCGTTTAGCTTTTCTGTATGTAAATCCCATTTCCTTTAGGCGGTTTCTTACAGTTTGGTCACAGACGTTGACTCCAGTTTCCTCCCATTCGTTCCTCATTTGTTTTGTTGTGCATTTTTGATTTTTGAGACATATTGCTTTAAGTTTTCTGTCTTGACGCTTTGATGTCTTCCTTGGTCTACCAGTATGTTTGCCTTTAACAACCTTCCCATGTTGTTTGTATTTGGTCCAGAGTTTAGACACAGCTGACTGTGAACAACCAACATCTTTTGCAGCATTGCGTGATGATTTACCCTCTTTTAAGAGTTTGATAATCCTCTCCTTTGTTTCAATTGACATCTCTCATGTTGGAGCCATGAGTCATGTCAGTCCACTTGGTGCAACAGCTCTCCAAGGTGTGATCACTCATTTTTAGATGCAGACTAACGAGCAGATCTGATTTGATGCAGGTGTTAGTTTTGGGGATGAAAATTTACAGGGTGATTCCATAATTTATTCCTCAGAATTGAGTGAGTCCATATTTTTTTTTTTCCCTCTGCTTGGTCTAAAAAAGTAGCCGTTACTGATTGCCACAACTTTTTTTTCTTGATTTCTTATAGTGTTTCTTAAAGCCAGAAAGTTGCCATTTGAAATTACTTTAGTTTTGTGTCATGTCTGTGATCTGCTTTTTTTTCTACAAAATTAAACAACTGAATGAACATCCTCCGAGGACGGTGATTCCATAATTTTTGCCAGGGGTTGTAGTATCACATGACATGTAACAGCCATTTGAAATACAGGACAATGACTAAAACTTGAACTCAGTCATGTGGGTGGTGACTGAACTGATATGTGATTGTGGATCACAGCCAGTCATAAACAAGGTGGTAAATGGCGCTTCCACAGAGAGAAAAGCCTGACCTGTTTTATGTGTTTCCTGCAGGGCAGCAGTTACGTGCTACTTATGTACCTCTAAAAGTCTTGTAGAAGTTAAATGTTTGCTGCCAAGTCTTTGTTTTTAATCTTTATTCCAGACTGACTTATGCATTAGTCCATAGCTGCAGAGAAAGAATGAATTAATGGAAATTTGACACAAAACTATTTTTAAAGTAACATGTGATAAATATCTTTACATTGATCAAAAAGATAATCAGTCTATTGATGATGAAAATGGTTATTAGTTGCAGCTTTGTTTCAAAGGAAGAGGTTGCCCTCACTTTTCCAATAATAAAACAAGAATACGTAAGATGATGACTTCCTGTTATTGTAATGATACAACTTCCATTGCAGGGTGTGCCAAATGTCACACACTTCAAGAGCAGCTCAAAGTGCAGTCAGATGAAATAAAAAGACTGAAAGAAGGTATTCTTCATTAATCTTTTTATTATGTCCAACCTGCAGAGATTTTAGGATTGCTCTAATATCAAGTTAAAAAAATAGTGTTTGACACGTCGTTCAAGTCCAACCCTCCTCCTTCAGATAAGTTTCCAGTTAATCAAAAAACCTCCAAATGTTGCATGTGAGATTAGGTATATTCTGTCCCAGGTTTATCTTTAAATGCAGCTTAATTTATATAATGCAAAATCACAAAATGTCACAGTGGGGTTTTTATTGTGAACACATGTTGTTTTGGGGAGTGTGATTTCTTCTCATGTCATAACTGAAGAATATATTGGAGAGATTTGAGTATTTGTTTTTTTTTTTATTACTTTATATTTTAAATAGTAACATTAATCATTTTTAAAATTAGTATATTTCTCATGTCTTTTTAAAGCATATATATTATAATAGCCAAGTGGCTTCTGTGCGCGTGTATATAACTTCAATTACGGACAAACTGGGAGAGCTGACGTGTCGTTTGGTATGCTTATGTACTTTTGCATTAAGGATGAATGCTGCCAAAACGTAATGTTGATAGGACTAATATTTTTGGAGAAAATGTGCCTCTCTACTCTGATTAGCTGTCACCATGTATTCTCAGCATCCGTCACGCAAGTCGGGGTGGGATCTATGGCGTCCCTATCGTAGACCACATGTATGGGTGGCTACTGTAAGTAGCTCAAGGCAATCTTGTTCTTTTCAAATTTTCCCCTTCAGGGGAAGAATTTTATGTTTTTGTTTTTTTGTTTGTTTGTTTTGTTTTTCTAGATAATGCTAATTTTCTTCCTCTTGGCAGCACCATATTATGAATCCTCTATTTAAAGGCTAATAAATAAAATTTGTGGTGCCAAACAGAATGTATTTTTATGACGTAAATCCTTCAAAATCAAGGCCATACAGCTTGATATTCCAGCAATCTAACTTTTCACATTTGGTGTTTTCTTGATGTATTGTTAAATAAAATAAATACATTTTCTGTGTTACTAATGCAGTTCTGTACATTTCTTGTTTTTTTCCTCCATAGAGCTACTCAAGAAAAACTTGTGACAGCATTTAATTTGAGTTCATACCTCTACCGGTGGCCAAGAGTCTTCTCAAGGATCCAACTCTCGACCATTCTGGGACATGAGTTTTACATTGGATGCGAATAGAGATACCAATAAAGAAATTTTCAAAATAAATAAATGCAGAATGTGTAGTAGCTTTTAATTTATTGCTTTACAAACCTAAAATAAAAAAAACTGTGTGAAAAGTCAAAGATGTTACATTTAGTGATTATGAATACCTTGGTACCAATCCAGGCATCAGAGCTTTTGTTGTTTTCTATTAGCTTTGTGAAATCTCATCCTTTCCTGTTTCCTTTGCACTAAGACACTCCAGCAGTCAGACACCACGTTTCTGCTGTGCCTGTGACAACACCGCTGGGGACGAGAGAGGACAAGAGAGCAGAAATGCAGCAGGCTGCATCAGATTGGCAGAGAAGAGTGTTGCACAATAACTTTAGTGCCCGTTTCATACTGTCTGCATTGCACAACAACACCGTAATTTAAACTTTCATGTACGAGGGCAGGCTGAAAAGTTCTGAGGCTCACTATAATGCAGAATTAGCAACAGCAGGATGCTGATGCTAATTCTGCTATGATTCTGATGTGATAATGTCATGGCACTTCTACGGCCTTTGTTAAAAGTTTAACAAGTGTGTTTTGTATGTAAATTGAGTAATGCAATAAACTGAAGGCTAACATTGATCCGATATATTGGCAGCATTGTTTTATAGCAATAGTTGGCTGTGCCAAATGTAAAACTTGCAACTGGTTAAAGATTATTTAAAAAAAAAAATTGAGGCAGAATGAACCACATTTGCCTTGCATAACTACATCAGTTTTTCTAACTAATTAAAGCTGCATTGTCCAATGTATTCTGCAACAATGACCCTGGACGTACAACCAAAGTCTTATGACTTGTTTGCATCTCTTTGGTCATCCCAGTGTGACTTGATAATTTTGAGCTCAGGGTCTGTCAGGGCCACACCATCTCTTCCACTCTTTCACTAAACATGAAGCTTTTGTGAAGGCCTATATGTCACCCCTCGGCTGCTGTGCACCTGGCACTACCATCCTTACTACATACAAAGAAGTCCAGGCTTCTCTTTTGTGATACCCCCAATGGTGGAACAAGCTGCCAAATGTTATAAGCAGGTGTGTCCCTCTCTACCTTCCAGAACCTCTTGAAAACCCAGCTCTTGAGAATCTCTCTTCAAACATCTCTCAGAAACCTAACACCTAAATCACATTTACCGCCTGCTCTTCTCTTCCTTTTATTGCTTACATATTTGCACCATAACTTTGTGGATCGTATATGTATGTAAAGATGGTATTTTTGTCATTATGCTGAAATCTCTCCTTTAAACTATATGATGGAGTCCCACTCGAAGTGTTGATTGTGATTCCTCACTTGTAAATCGCTTTGGATAAATTCATGTAAAGCCCAAGTATGTAGGATTTATGGATGTTTATTATTACAAACAGAGCCATCTGTTCTTGGGTACTGAATTAATTACCCGCAACAAATTAATGTGCATTAAATTTAGAATGAGCCCTTCATATCTATGTGGCATGGAGGCCACCATGTTGATACACTAACCAAAAAAATGTCAAAATTATCTGTATTTTGCAGCCTGGCTGGAAGACAGGGAAACGATGGCGGCATAATGCAGCCTCACCACTAGATGACAATAAATCCAACACACTAGCTTTAAGTCCACAAAACTGGTTGCTATATGTTTACAACTATATACCTGCAGAGGGCCGTTAAAAACGTCTGCCTATCCTTATATCATCAGTTTTTTCCCCCAAGAAAAGTACATTTGCACATTGCTGTGAATCTCAAAATTACTAGATTATTAATAATTATTGCAACTACATTGCAATGCTATTGTTAAATATTCCAACTGCAGAATCAGTGTTTCAGTAGTTCTGGTTTGCCCACACCTTTTATTGACACCTTTTTCTTTTGAAGTCTGCACAGCACTGTCAGATCAGTTCCTCCTCCCAAAAAAGCCTCATCTAATCGTATAAACCAGTGTGTTGTTCACTGCATTCGGTGGGGTTTAATACAATTCTTAACCAGTAGGGGGCGACATGCTGTAATATGTTTTGTAGATCTCCTCTGCCTGGGACCATCCCCATGTTTTGCCAGTAGGGGGCGACATGATGTAATATGTTTTGTAGATCTGCGCTGCCTGGGACCATCCCCATGTTTTGCCAGTAGGGGGCGACATGCTGTAATATGTTTTGTAGATCTGCGCTGCCTGGGACCATCCCCATGTTTTGCCAGTAGGGGGCGAAATGCTGTAATATGTTTAGTAGATCTGCGCTGCCTGGGACCATCCCCATGTTTTGCCAGTAGGGGGCGACATGCTGTAATATGTTTTGTAGATCTGCGCTGCCTGGGACCATCCCTATGTTTTGCCAGTAGGGGGCGACATGCTGTAATATGTTTGTAGATCTGCGCTGCCTGGGACCATCCCCATGTTTTGCCAGTAGGGGGCGAAATGCTGTAATATGTTTTGTAGATCTGCGCTGCCTGGTACCATCCCCATGTTTTGCCAGTAGGGGGCGACATGCTGTAATATGTTTTGTAGATCTGCGCTGCCTGGGACCATCCCCATGTTTTGCCAGTAGGGGGCGACATGCTGTAATATGTTTGTAGATCTGCGCTGCCTGGGACCATCCCCATGTTTTGCCAGTAGGGGGCGAAATGCTGTAATATGTTTTGTAGATCTGCGCTGCCTGGGACCATCCCCATGTTTTGCCAGTAGGGGGCGACATGCTGTAATATGTTTTGTAGATCTGCGCTGCCTGGGACCATCCCCATGTTTTGCCAGTAGACTTCCTTTGCTGATGTAATGCGTCACTGAGGTGTCTCACGTTTTGTAGCTAAACTATACAGCAAAACTGGATTTTAAAGGCGTTCAGAGCAAATTGGTGAAATACGCAGTAACGTTTACAAGGACGTAGGTGAGTCTGTCTCGAGAACTGGCTTGGTTGTTTCTTTTTTATTAATATTGTTAATATTATTACTATTATTTTGATAGCTTGACATCATGCGGACAGGCCCCGCGTTCGCGCTGCTAGCTAGCTTACTTAGCTTAGAGTAGGAGTCTGCAAACAACCTGTAATATCAAAAATGGTCCCGTCTTCCACAAATAAAATTCTTCTGGAGCCGCAAAACGTATTTGACCTTTAAATAAAATGACTAAAGACAACAGACATTTTCTTTGACTTCTATTTACGTAACTGCAGATAGTATGGAACCAACATATTTCATGTTTTGTGTGGTCAGCTTTATTTTATTTCTTAGTATACATCCCTTACTGAGTTGAAGGCCTGCAATATATTCCGGGGGGTTGGGACTAAATATTATAATCGTTTTTGCAGCCAGTTTTATTGCGAAACGTCAGGGAATCATGATCATTTCCAAGTGACTGAATATTTCTTGGACCTTATTTACAACCACACTTCCAATGAAGTTGGGACGTTGTGTAAAATGTAAATAAAAACAGAATACAATGATTTGCAAATCCTCTTCAACCTATATTCAATTGAATACACCACAAACACAAGATATTTAATGTTCAAACTGGTAAACGTTTTTGTGCAAATATTTGCTCATTTTGAAATGAATTGGGGTTGTACATCATTTCTGCTATGTATTTACATCAAACTGCTATAAAGAAAAGTGTTAACATTTTATTGTTTTTAAAAATTTGTAGAACAAGTGTAAACACCAAACTTATAACGAAGGGGGCAAACCATGGGAATGTACAGGCAAACTGAACAGAACAATGCAGGCTCATTTGACTCCCCATATTTCTTTAAATAAATAAGAAAAAAGAAGAGGTAACTCACTTTGAAATAAATAAAGCATATAGCTGCAGCCTAATAACTTTGAAAAACAACATAAACATCAACCAGATTGTATTTTTATTATGACGAGAGTTCATTTTAGTGGGATACAAATCATCCTGTTTTTTGTTGGAGGTTTTTTTTTCTCATCATCAATCACTTTTGCAATTGAACGTAAAACACATCTACATCAGCTTGGGATCTAAAATAAATACTTATGGAAAATAACAATGTTCAGTGTTCTCACTTGCTTATTGTGGTTTCTGCTTCTGAACATCACTGCAGAGTTTCTCTACATCAGGTTTCTTTTTTTTTTCTTTCTTTTTCTTTATGCATGTATGTGTGATTTTTATTATTCAGAGCATTCATATATATTCTCACATTTTAAGTCATTTTGATTTTCTTTTGTCTGTGATGCAAAAATTGACATCAGTGTCATCTCATAAATTCAGTATAATTGTCGCTGACACGCCCACACAGTGTGAGCAGAACAGCACCTTTGATACTGTACCGGTACTGAAAATGGAGCTAGAAATAAGGTGACTCCACACTTTTGTGGTTTTTCTCAACATGTTGCTCCACACTCGGGCTAAAATGGTCTCTGTTCCACCCTCGCTGCGTCGTCACATGCACTGATGTACTCATCCACACTCAGCAGAATGTAGTGTCCGAGTTCAAAAACAAAGTTCTCAGCTTTGTGAAGATGGTATGATTGGTTTCCTGCAAAGGTGCTAGAGTTACATCACAGCGTCATTCAGTCTGAAATCCTCTGGGATTTTCAAATTAAAAGATGCTGTCTCACAGGAGAAGAAAACAAAGACTGACATGGAGCCTTTAAGGCAGGGGTGGCCAAGTTAGGTCCTCAAGAGCCACATTCCTGACACTCTTAGTTGTCTCCCTGTTCCAACACACCTGAATCCAATGAAAGGCTCATTAAAAGTCTGCTAATGAGTCTTTCATTGGAGATGTCAAAACGTGCTGTTTCAGGCAAAACTACATCAAACATTTACACATTAAATGGCAGCAATGAAACAAATTTAATATAGTTTTATCTTCTGTGTCGATCAAAGCAAACTGGTAGTTTTTTTTTTTTTTTTTTTTATTCAAAATATTCCACAGCCTTGGTTTAAAAAGCACGGAAATCACTCTTAAGATGTTTTTCGTGTTTTCGATGTAGTAACATTTTTGAGCATCACAGCATATTTCTGCAAATAGATTTTGGAAGTGTGCCCCTGTTTTTCAGGAATCCCACATTTGTCACTTGTTTGTTTTTGTTTTTCAGATTGACAGCTTTCTTCGATCATGTCTCGATTCTTTGCCACCGGGTCTGACAGTGAGTCAGAGGAGTCCTCGTCTGCTGATGAGATCGCCCCTAAAGCACCCGGCACTACTTTCAAACAGTTTGTGCAGCTCACGTTAAAGTGGATTCCTCACACTTTCAGATTATACATTGTAGCAAGATTTAATATTTATATGTTGTGTCTGCAGGTCGTTACTTATCAGTGACGATGAGGAAGATACCAAGAGAGTGGTGCGCAGCGCCAAAGACAAAAGGTTTGTGTGAATGAATGCTGATATTATTATTAATTTATTTCAGGAGGCTTCCATCTTCACATTAACACAATGCACGCCAAATTGTAAAATTTGGATGAGTCCTGAAGCTTTCATGCTGATGTCGAGTGACAATCGTTGAGGTTTTGTAAAATTGTTCACCATTTCGGTGCCTCCTGGCAGTTTCGTGACAGCATCTTGCTGAATCATGAGTGGTCCTGGATGGGGCATTAACCTGCTACATGCTGGCACATATACAACACAAAGTTTAAAAGGCACCACCCAGAAAATACCAAGATGCATTCAGGATCATATGATGGCAACAGATACTTGTCCACTTCAGCTACCGTCTGCAGCAGCATCTATTCTTCATAATCATTGTGCATGTTTTGTAATGATGGAAATACGTAACACCTCCTTTATTTCTTCCCAAGGACATGCAAGCTGTTCCAATGTCATGATAATGTTTAGATGTCTAATCAACACCTTTACACTTGTGTGTGTTTTTTGTTTTGTTTTGGTTTTTTTGCTTCCAGGGGGGCTCCCGCCATCATAGCGCCTCTGTGATGTTTTGTATTTATATGGCGACAATTCTTGGGGATTCTTGTTGCTGTTTTCTCAGCTTTCGATAAGGTGGTGTCTAGCACCGCTGCTACATTGTTGTCAAAGCTTGGCAGCAGTGCAATGGCCACGTGGTGGGCAGATCACTTTTTCAAGCCAAATAGACATGGCTAGTCATGAACAGTAGTTCGTGGAGGTTTGGTTTAAAGAGTTTGACAAATTGTGAACATGGAAACCCCATTTTATGGTTAGAGTAGAAATGTATGGTTGTCTCATGTTGCTTTTGCTTTGAATGTGTTCATTCTTTAATCTTAGGTTTGAAGAGTTGACTAACCTCATCAAGACTATCCGCAATGCTATGAAAATCCGTGACATGGCCAAATGTTTGGAAGAGTTTGAGCAGTTATGTCGAGCCTTTCTCAAGAGCAAGAACATTGTGGACAAAGAAGGTGTTCCGCCTTTCTATATTCGTCTTTTGGCTGATCTGGAGGATTATTTGAACCAGGTCAGTGAGTCAGAGTTTTGCTGCAATTCTGTGTTTTCAGGACAACTGTGAATTTTATTTGTAGAAAGGGAATAACATTAATCATAGTAGTGAAGAGAGTCTTTTGAATTAATCATCCAATCCCTGTTGTGCAAATCAGTAAACTGTTTACTTTCCAGCTTTGGGAAGACAAAGAGGGAAAGAAGAAGATGAACAAAAACAACGCAAAAGCCCTCAGCACCCTGCGTCAGAAAATCCGCAAGTACAACAGAGACTATGAAACAGAAATTGCTGCTTACAAGGAGGTAAATAATGGACACTTTGTCATGTTTAAAATGATGAATGTGGTGCAGATGTCTTAAGGTCATCCACTGCTCACTGTAGCTTTTAGATGGTGTGTGAAACCAAGATGGTGTTATTGCACTATATATGCATCTTGGATTAAAAATTAAAATTTCACTGTGTGTGTGTTTGTGTGTGTGGTAGAACCCACAGGAGTCTGCAGACGAAGAAGAGGAGAAAGAGCCAGAAGATTCCGGTAAGCTTCCTTTTCTTTTATGCATAAGCACAAACTATAAAGTCAGTCATAGCAGAAGTGCTGGGTGGGGGGACTTGGCTTCCTGGATTATCAAAGCAGAGGCATTTAACTTGGACTTATTATCATTATTAATTATTTAATTATTCAGTTTAAATAAATGATTTCAGTTCTCCAACATCTTATGATCCTGGGCCACGATAGCATGTGCACATTCACTGTTTGCAAGGCTAACTTCAACTTAGTCTGCGCAGTACCTCTTTTAGAATAGATGCGCCCAAAAAATAATGATTTAAAAAATACACACACATCCCAAATTATTTCTTGGTGGAAAACAGAAAATTGCTGAAAGGGTTTGTGCCTTTCACATTGGAAGGGCACTCTGAAGTTACTGTACCTCAGCTTTATTAATTTAGCAGAAACATTATAATTCGTACTATTATTATTATTATTATTATTATTAATGAAGCTGATCGTGTCATTAAACATCCTAACACTTTTTTTTCTCCATTTCATGTTTATTTCAAACTCACATTTGATGAGCTGACTGCTGATCATCTGGAATGTTTTGCAAGCATCAACTCTCAAACGAGTTACTGTTCTTTGGTTTCCCAAGGCTCGTCTTCTGAGAGTGAAGGTGAGACAGGCGATGACGGCATGTCGGTGAAAGCTTTCTTGAAGAAGAAGCCTGCAGTTGAGCCTGTCCCAGATGCCAGCAAGTTCCTCAAATCTGCAAAAGGATCTGGTGTAAGATGCCAAAAAGCAAACCAAGAAATCCACCCAACACCTATTTCATGATGAATGCCTTTATGAAGGACGTTTAACTGTCTGGAATTTTTTTTCTTCTCCCCCCCCCCCCCCCCCCCCATTGCTGGCAGGATGAGTCGTCGCCCAGCAACGAAGACGATGATGAAGACTGGGGCTCGGACACTGTGGACAGCGGCAGTGAGAGCTCTGACGAAGGAGAGGAGAAGAATTATTCTTTGAATGCTTTCCTCAAGAAGTGAGTCTTTCTACGTATTGATTTTCAGTTTGACACCATGTGTGCATCTCTCTGTGGTTGATGTGTATGAGATATCGTAAATAAGACTTTGTGTATCAAGGTGTATTTTGGTACACAAGCACCAAGACCTCAGTTGCATCTGTTGCAACCAACAGTAGGGGTGTTTCAGTTCTTATTGTGTGAAACTATGTACACAAGGTCACCTCACTAAAACCTCACATGTTCACCATTGGGAGTGATTTGTTTTGAATTTTGGCCACCGGGGACTAGAGCCTCAGAAACCTGTACCCAAAAACTCCATCAGGTTTTCTGGGATTCTGATCAGACTGCTGTTATTGATTAGACCAGGGGTGGCCAAGTTCGTTCCTCGAGAGCCACATTCCTGACACTCTTAGTTGTCTCCCTGCTCCAACACACCTGAATCCAATGAAAGGCTCATTAAAAGTCTGCTAACGAGTCTTTCATTGGATTCAGGTGTGTTGGAGCAGGGAGACAACTAAGAGTGTCAGGAATGTGGCTCTTGAGGACTGAACTTGGCCACCCCTGGATTAGACCTTGTACAAGATTGAGAGAAGAATATAAGACAGACATCAAATATGAAAGTAAACATTGATAGTGAAAGTAACATTTGTGATTTTTAATTGATGATATTGTGGTGTCTTTAAATTGTCAAATTTATCATTGATGTGGTTTGTTTACTTGTTCAGTGTTGGTCATTGTGTCACCTTCCTCCTGTTTGTTTTAAGGATCCTTGTTTAGATCAGATCCTGCCAACCATGAAGTCAAAGAAAAGTGACTTCAACTGTCCATGTGTTAGTACCACAAACACTTTCTTTTCTTAGAACCCATGAGACTGAAAAGGTCAGCGACAAGAGGCTCGGAAAGAAGAGAAAACCCAAGAAGAAAGAGCGGCTGGAAGAGGAGGCTGAGGAGGAAGGAGAGGAGGTTGAAGGAGGATGGGAAAAGGTGAAGGGAGGTGTGCCTCTAGTCAAGGTAAAGAACATATCGAAGACGCACCGCTGTTATGATTCAGTCACAAATAGTTCTGCATTTAGCTGTATTTGTAATTTGAATTACAGCAATTGTCAGTCAAATCCACCAAATTCTTGTATTATTGCTGCCATGGCCTCCTTCAGACTCTTGTTTATTTTGCAGTCCTATGAACTCATATCTGTAATGATTTGATGATGAATTCAATCAATCAGGAGAAGCCCAAGATGTTTGCCAAAGGCACGGAGATCAACACTGCTGTTGTGGTGAAGAAGCTGAATGAGATCCTGCAGGCGAGAGGCAAAAAGGGCACCGACAGGTAATACAGCTCCATTCACTGAAATATGGCTGTGCTGTACAGGGTTGCATTTCACAAACTGGGCCTAAAAAGTGTAACAGGGTCAAAATGGTAATTTTTTTCCTAAATTCGTCATGTAACGTATGCACATTTATCCCTTTCATATGCAACCTTCTGCATTTAATTATTCCATTTAGTTTTAGAGAAAAGGCCAATTTATGTGACATAAATAAATGAAAAATGTATTGGAATTCAAAACGTTTCGATTTTCTCGGAATTGACCTTTTTTGCAACAAACAGCATAATCAGTCCATTTTCATGCAAATTTTATTTAACTGGTGTCAAAATGTTCTGAAGAACCTGTTCTTTCATAATATACAATATTTAAGGACATCTGGGCAAAAAAATGACTGTTTATTGAATCACCACCACCAAATCCACTCCTGACAAAATTATTTCAACAGACCAGAAGTTCCTTGATTCATGCCCAAACGTTATGAAATACATATCACTGGAAAGAAAACATCCAAAGCTTAAAAATGACACCAAGAATGTCTTGATAGGGCTCTTCAAGAAATTACATCTGATGTTCATAAAAATTAACCAGAGCGTTACAAGGCCACCCTTTTTGATACACCGGTATATGAAATGTGACCACATTTGAGGAATTGAAGCATAAACAGAGTGGTAGTGTGTCTAACTTGCATGCAGAGCTTTAGCTCTGTCACCGTGCCTGCTGGTCTGTGTGAACACAGCAGGCCTGTCATAAAAAACAAAAAGTGCATTGTTTTCCATCGGTCAGAAATGATGACCCAAAATTCCAGTATATAATTCTGTTCCTCATCTGTGAGTGCGCTGTGCCCACCAGGCAGGCACCCATCTAAAAAAAAATGAGTAGGGGAGAATGGGGTCAGCTGTCATTCTTTTTACTCTTGTTGTTTTCAGTGACTTTTCAGTTAATTAAAAAGGGATTTTTAAAATTTGCACTGCTAAATTTTCTACTTGTGCTACTAAAATTTTCATTAAGTGGCTACATTGCTCTTACAGAACAAACTTAGTCTGGAGCCTTGAAAAGGTATCAGATTGGTTTCGGGAGATACAAGGTTCCGATATCTGTATTGTATCGGACATGAAAAAGTAGTGTCTTGCCATCCCTAATTGTAAATCCTTCTCCCTTTGATAGAGCCGCGCAAATAGAACTGCTTCATGCCCTGGCAGGCATCTCCAATGAGAATAACTTGGGCCAAGGTATCCTGGTTAAGATAAAGTTCAATATCATCGCATCTCTCTATGACTACAACCCCAACTTGGCAGCCTTCATGAAGGTAGGTTCCTTTTTTCTTTTTTAATGTGTGGTGGGTTTTGTTTTGGCTGCCCCTGCTTGTTTAGGGTTTCTGCAGTGGATTGAGTAAAGATCCACATTGGGGTTTGGCGCAAGTTCTTTGGGGGGTGCACTTCCTGACACATCTCAAGTTCTGCGTAGAGAAACACACACAGTCCCTGGTCTTTCCCGGTCTCCAGAACAAGTACTAATCAGGGTAGAATTGCTGCTTTTTAATCATGTGTTTCAGTAAAAATATATGAATAAATACCTCAAGAATCAGTGGATGGATTTCCATCAGGTTTTTCACTTGGGTTGCCTTCCAACCATTGACAGTCCTATTAACTTTTGAGGTCGAGGGTTTGAGGATCAAGGCCGGTATTTTGGCCCAACGCAGATTGATGTAACATTTGTAAAGGCTTATCACTCCTGAATCAGAGGGGATAGAGCCATAGTTACTATTTTAAATGAATATAAACTCGTGTGGGCTTTGGAAATATGCTGTTAAGTTTTACCTTTTGGCCTTGAAGGTAAAAATCAAGGTCAATCATGTTTGGTTACTTACAGTGGCTGAACAGTGCTAGATCCCTAGTAGTTATTATACATGAGTAGGAAGTCATAGTGTCTGCTCTCAAAGTGTGCCATCAGAGCTTGAGTGACCTTTGGTAGGGGCTTTGTATTTGATAGAATGCCCTGACTAGTTCTTTTGTTTGCTTTGGAATTTTGGAGGCGGGTGAACAACTTCCAGTCCAAATATTTAGTACAAACAGGTGCAAAGTACGCATTTATTTACATCTTGATCATTTTCATGTGTTTTTAGGTATAATCTTCAAATGTATTTGTAAATGTATTTTAATTATCTTGCTTCTCTGTTATTTGAGTTTTTGTTTTAGAGAAATTGTCACCATAATACTGTCCAGACAGTACTTGCACCACACATAGGATCAGTTAAATACTTTTCAGTAAGATTTTTACTTTTGAAATGGCATGTGCTTTGGGTATGTATATTTCTATCAGATTGGGTATGTATATTTCCAACCAGTCTCAGCAGAAGACTGCCCCTCCCTGAGCCTGGTTCTGCTGGAGGTTTCTTCCTGTTAAAAGGGAGTTTTTCCTTCCCACTGTAGCCAAGTGCTTGCTCATAGGGGGTCGTTTTGACCGTTGGGGTTTTTCATAATTATTGTATGGCCTTGCCTTACAATATAGAGCGCCTTGGGGCAACTGTTTGTTGTGATTTGGCGCTATATAAAAAAAAAAGTTGATTGATTGATTGTGCAAGTTTTATTCCCTGCTTGATGAATAAAGAAATACAGCACGGATTTGTTTATTTTTTATTTATTTTACTTTTTGGACTGAGAGTAAATGAACACAACTGTATGAAGTAGTTTTGTAAATCTGTCCCAATCATTTTTCAAAAGGAATAACTGGTTTGGTGTGTTGCTTATTTTAATTTAGCCGGACATGTGGAAGAAGTGTCTGGACTGCATTGATGAGCTCCTGGACATCCTCTTTGAGAACAACAACATCTTCATTGGGGAGAACATTGCAGAGGACAGTGAGAACCTGGGCATTTCAGATCAGGTATTGCACCTCCTCCAGATATTTCATTATGGTTTTGCTTGTGTTTATATATTGTTAGTTGTTTGACGTGGTGGATAGCAACACAATCCCAAGATTTTTGCATTTATATCTCTTTTCTTTATCTTGTTTTGTCATTGTTTATGTATTTAGCAATGGATATTACAGTTTATGCATAGATAGCATGGTTGTTGCATGTGACCTTATCTGTTCATCTGTGTCAGCCATTCAGGGTGCGAGGGTGTATCTTAACACTAGTGGAGAGGATGGATGAAGAGTTTACCAAGATCATGCAGAACACTGATCCTCACTCTCAAGGTGAACTACGTCACAAATAGAGACTTGCCTGCTAAACCAGGAGTTACGTACTCAGTGGGTATTGTAGTTTAACATGTGAAAAGTGACAATGCACCAGAAATTCAAATGTAATTTTAAACCTGTTGCAGTTGAAAGGCACCAAATGATTGATCTGGAGGTCCATAGTTGCATTAGAGTACTTACTACTGACATGAATCAGTTGCTTTTTTTTAAATTGTCTCGTCTTAGTGACAGGTTGCTTCACTCTCCACTATTCCTCCAGAATACGTTGACAATTTGAAGGATGAAGGCCGTGTTTGCGGCATCGTTGACCGGCTGCTCGATTACTTGGAGAATAAGGGAAGCACGGAGGAGATTTGTCGCATCTATCTGCGCAGAATTATGCACACTTACTACAAATTTGACTATAAGGCACATCGGCGCAGCCTGGGCCTCCAGGGAGAAACTAAGGTGAGAAACTGTACATAAATTTGCAAGAAAGGCTTGTATTTCTGTTCTTAAATATGGACACATGCTCTAAGAAGTAAAAATTCAAGTATAGTGTTGCAGATTCAAAAGACATTTTAAGTTTCATTACCTACTAAAAATTTGTCCACGATGTGTTACACTTCTGTATTTTCAGGTCAGCATTTAACTTACACCACTGCTTTATCTTTAGTCTAAAGAAAAGCCAAGCATATGTTGGTTCTAGTCCCAACCAAATCTTGGTCAGAGGCATGTTTAGCCTCTGAATGTTGCTTTTGGAATAATTTCTAGAAAGTTGGGACTAGGGGTAGGCGGTATGACCTAAAATTCATATCATGGTATAGATTGAATCCCTTCACCGTAACGGTATATATCCCAATATAAACCTAAGTGTAAAAATCATGATGTTTCTGAATGGGTCCTGTAGCAAAGGTAAATTGATTGAAATAAATAAAAACAACAAAAAACAAAAACAGATATAATGTAATTTGGAAACATTTATTATGCAGAGCTCAAAACTACTGGTACAATTTGCCGGAAGGTATATCTAAAATTTGAGCCTAGATTTGATGGTTTGGTGAAAGAAATAACATTTATTTGCTGTTGGTTCAGAGGCTGAAGTTTCATCTCTTGAACACTAGATGGCACTCCCACTCTGAATACATTGAAGCACTTACAGGACGGTCAGTGTCGCTTTTCCTTATTTACAAAACTCAACACGAAATCACCAAAAATAAATAAATAAATAAAAATAATAAACACACTTAATTTACTATATTTGAAGTCAGTCTGGGTAAATTGTCTCATCCAGGCTGATTTGTCTTTTTGCTTCGGTTAAAAAAAAGTCCTTGTGTTATTAAATGTGGCGCTTTCTCAAATGTTTGATTCAGGTCATGACGGCGGGTCTGCTTTCCCCCAGTGTGTCCTCTGAAATAAATAAACAATGGCTTTGCAAATATCAGCGACAGAACAGGCCTCTCACAAACTTACATGAACAACAGTGAGAGTTCCGTCAGCTCGAACACCCCTCTCCGCTGCAGCAAACTGGTTCACACACAGACAGCCGCTTCAGTTTTGCTGGATCAAAAAACTCTGTTACGACGATCCGTCGGTGGAGTCCAAATCTCTATCATCGGCCAAAATTATACCGTGTCACGGTTCAACCAGGTAAACCGCGCAGCGCTAGTTGCAACTGTCTGGCATCTTCAAAAAATATATGTGCACAAGCAGCCAGACTGGGAATGTAAACAAGGGACAGAAAAGCTCTGATAACAGCACACAGTGTTGCTTCATTCTCTGTACAGGATGTCATTACTCCACCAATTGTTCACTGACAAAATAGTTGTTGGCTGCTATATAGGCTGTAGTTGCGAGTGTTTTGGTGTAATATTTGTGACACTGTGAGTGGTGTTACTCTGCTTTACAGTCTGAGCAGGACCAGGAGGAGAGTGAGGGGGAGGACAGTGCTGTGATCATGGACCATCTGTGCAAGTTCATCTACGCCAAAGATCGCACTGACCGAATCCGCACCTGCGCCATCCTTTGCCACATCTATCACCACGCTTTGCATTCACGCTGGTACCAGGCCCGGGACCTGATGCTGATGAGCCACCTCCAGGACAACATTCAGCATGCCGACCCACCTGTTCAGGTAAGTTAAAGAGCTGCTGTGTGTCAGCTGTGCAAAGACGCAGAAATCAAAACTCTGTAAGAATATTTCCATCTCTGTCATCTAGATTCTGTATAACAGAACGATGGTCCAATTGGGCATCTGTGCTTTCCGACAAGGCATGATTAAAGATGCCCACAATGCTTTGCTGGACATCCAGTCCTCTGGCCGTGCAAAGGAGCTCTTGGGTCAGGGTTTGCTGATGAGGAACATGCAGGAGAGGAATGCCGAGCAGGAGAAAATAGAAAAACGGAGACAAGTAAGTTCTGCAATCTTTTTTTATGGTAGTCTAAGTGTTCAAGTTGCATGTAGATTATTGGGTCCTCGATTTCTATGGGTAGGCTGGAAATTTGACTAATTTTGTACTTTCAAAGCAGAGTACACTGCAGCTGTTTAATTGAAATGCAGAGATGACAGTTTTAGATTTCAGTGATTTTTGATTTTCACAGTGCTGTATGAGGTGCAACAGTCTAAGCGATCATAGTTTAACTAATGTGCACCAGACCAGCTGGTTATAAACTATAACAACAGTGAGCATCTTGAAGTAGCCTCACATAATCTTGGCAAACAGTGGGTGAAAGATGAATACCAAATAGGAAACGAGTGAAGTTGCACAGAACTTGACAGCTGTTCTCATCTTGCTTCGGCATCCGTCACAGGTGCCGTTCCACATGCACATCAACCTGGAGCTACTGGAGTGTGTGTACTTGGTGTCGGCCATGCTGCTGGAAATCCCCTACATGGCTGCCCATGAGTTTGATGCCCGTCGCAGGATGATCAGCAAGCAGTTCCATCACCAGCTCAGAGTAGGAGAGAGACAACCCCTGCTGGGTATGAAGCAGGACTTCTATTTACAAAGGATTGTCCTCCTGGGATTACTAGGCTATAAAAGAACTGTATAGTGTTTAAGAGTAGACTTTTTATGCCATAAAATACAGAAAGACCACAAATCCGCTTAGTCTTAGTGGCTTGTGCCAGCGGCATCCCCCTTAAGCCTGATTTGTGCTTCTCCGTCTCCATAGAGAGGGTTCATTGGCACAGAGCCCTCTGCGTAGCCTGGCGTGCACCTCCCAAAAGCTGAAACTACATGTTGAAACGACAGAGACCCCAAGGGCAGTGATTGGTGACCAGTCTGGTTTCACTCCTTCCTCTCCTGTCATATTTAAACCATTTTTTTAGTGCCGATTACATTCCAGTCATGGATCATACAGGAATGTTTGGCAGAAAGTCTGCAAATATCACCAACTTTACAACACAGAGTCGAAACACAACAAAGACACGCAGATGACCCACAATTCAAGCAGGGAAATTGCACACAACATTGGTTTGGAGGTTGATAATTATATAAAGAAGTGCACGTCGTTGAGGGACAATTTAGTCTGGGGGAAAAAATGACCAGCAGCAGTGGCGATGCAGGTGGGAAGAAAGTCCTGCCTTGTTCTTCACATCTCACCTCTTACTATTCTGGCAATAAATTGCATTGCGACACCCGCCAACACGACGGAGAACTTGGAAAGGGTCTTGCCCATGTTGATGTGATTGTATGGCCACGAAGTTATGGAGTGGTAGAAGCATAAATCAGTCTTGCTCTCGCTCCAGGAATTGATTACACAGATATCATTCTGTGGAGATCTGGCTTATCCTAAAAAAAAAAATTTGGCATCTAGTATTTCTAAATTACTTCCTAGCCAAACGTGTCAGTATTTAGCTTTTGGGAAAACTGAACATCACCCAACTTGTTTGCTAATTTTAGCAGCCAGCAACGATGCGGTTACTTTAACTAGAATGTTCTCTTTCATATTCTTAATGTGTAGCTACTGCTGTTTTAACTTTTAAATGCTTTTATTGTGAAGCACATTCAGGAAAATGGGGGCTGTCAGCCCTGTAGAATGGCAGGGTGACAAACAACAGTAGTGATTCAGAAATTTTTACTTCTGGTTTGGGCAGATCAGGCTGCCAAGTAGTTTTATAAAAAAAAAAAAAAAAAGAGTTGTGCTTTTGGAGAAGCAGGTGGCTGATTGTGCTTTTTTTTTTTTTTTTTTTTTGCTCTCAGGACCCCCAGAGAGCATGAGGGAGCACGTGGTGGCAGCCAGCAAGGCCATGAAGATGGCGATTGTCGCACCTGCCACTCCTTCATAATCAATGAGAAAATGAACAGTAAGGTTTGGGACCTGTTTCCTGAGACACAGCGAGTACGCGAGATGCTCGTCAGGTTAGCAAACATCTTAACCATTCACATAGTTTTACATGTTTGACATTTTTACCAAGTTGCAGATGATGACAACTCTGATCATCTAGAGTTTGTTTTTGTAGTAGATTTTTAAACAGAGTACATTTAATAATTTGGTCTATAAACTGACAGGTTAAACAAAATCTGAAATGTATAATTTTATAAAACTGGCGTTATCCACCTGATTGGTGCCGTTCATCATCTGAGGACGTTCTTAATGGTCAAGTTCGTCATCGTTAATTTAATGCCCAATGTAATTCTCGTTTTATGTTTTTCATGGATGTCCTTTTGTAGGAAGATCCAAGAGGAGTCACTGAGGACTTACCTGTTCACATACAGCAGTGTGTACGACTCCATAAGGTCAGCACGCAGTGCCAGCTTTTATAAAGTTCAAAAGCAGGTGACATCTGATTGGTCACATTCGGATAGTTTCACCTTTGATGGTAGTCCAAGTTAAATTTAATGGTGTTCTCCACTTAGATTCACCCACTTTTTGAGCAAATTTGAAACCTCAGTTTAAGAAATCTATCTGAATATTGGCTGCTGGTTTTTGTTTCGTCTTTCAGCATGGAGATTTTATCCGAGATGTTTGAGTTGGAGATATCTACAGTCCACAGCATCATCAGTAAGATGATCATCAATGAAGAGCTGATGGTACGTTTTTATCGTCTGTACTGTTGGACATAAGTGTTATGGTCTTTAGTCGAAATGTAAAAGTTGGCATGTTTTCCTCCAAGCTTTGCGTCTGCAGGCTTCAGTTTTTGTTTTGTTTTTAATCCCACTTTAGTTTTCCGTCACACTGTTCTGGTACTGGTAGTTAATGCTGCAGTAATGATTACCCATCATGCACCAGTGGACTTGCACTTCAGCCTAAATAACAGCTGTTTGGATTTTGAAGCACTTTAATCACTTCATGCAGTTTTTGGTCAAACAAATCACAGAAAAAAAAGATGTGTCTGTGGAAAACTTGAAATTTATTCATCTATTGCACTTGTTTAAAAAAAAAATCACATGGATCACTTTTTATTTTTTTTTTATTTTTATTTTTTTTTGCAATCTGAATGTTCCATATTAATGAATTACGCAAAAGTTGCTCATTCACCCGCGGGTTTGACACCACCATTCATGCATAAAAGCATAGTTTTTAAACCAGGTTTGCGAAATGTGTACCAAGAGCCGTAATATCGTTTCTGGCGCAGAAGAGGTGTGCGAGACTGCCACTTTTGCTTCAGTGCTTGATACAAGAAATATGTTTTCATGTCTCAAAAATGTGATGCGATTGGCAAAAACTAACACCAGATTCTGATTCAGCGCCCTGATTTCCTGTCTGCAGGCGTCTCTTGATCAGCCCACACAGACGGTGGTGATGCACCGCACAGAGCCCACCTCCCTGCAGAACATGGCCCTGCAGCTGGCTGAGAAACTGGGCAGCCTAGTGGAGAACAACGAGCGCGCTTTGACCTCAAGACGGGCGTCTACGGCGGCTACTTCAATAGAGGTGAGTTCACAACCTGTGTCGTTGTGACATGTTTACAGGCTGTCACTGACCACTAAACATCTGACCTTTGCTTTATAAAACTTCCTAAAGCATCTGAACAAAGCCAGTTTTGATTTTGTGTGTGCGTGTTTCAGATCAAAAAAGGTGGATACCAACAAAAACAAGGGTACCAGAGAGGTATGTGAAGTGAACACCGAACTCTTCATGGCAAACACAAAGCAGTTATGAAGGTTAAATGATGTTTATTGTTGAGATCATTTATATTTTTGTTTGTTTGTGATCACAGACCAGAAAGGAGTTTACCAGCAGAAACAGACGGGATACCAGCGAGGCGGCTACAGAAATCAAAACCAAGGCAACTACTGAGTGGGTGCAGATATCAAAAAAAATATTTTCACCATAAAGTTTGCAGTGAAGTTGTTCTGCTGCTCCTCAATTTCAGGTTATTGTTAGAAAATTCATAAAGTCACTGCAGTGTGGGGAATTGTTTCAAATTAAATAAAGAATATTACACAGTGTGTTTTGAGCCTTTTTGATTTATTTAACTTGATGAAATGGCTTCACTAGAGCCGACTGAAAATCAGTTTCTTTTTAATCAGGCAGACAACATAGTTACAGCAACACGGCAATAATCAGACGTCTGTCTTCGCTGCACTTAGTGTGTGCTGTTAATTGTTGTGGAGCAACTGTTAAAATATTGTAATGCTGCTTTTAAAAGTTTGACACTTAATAATTAACTCTTCCTCGAATTAAATAACTTTAGGTTTCAGAAAGGCTATTTTATAAGTTTCAGATCACATTCAGACAGTTTATATATAGCCATATATATTCAGGGCTGTGAAAACTCAGCGGATCCGAGGAATTCCGCAGATTTCATCATGGGGGGTGGGGGTGGAGTTAGTGTTGTACTCTAATTGTGATCACTGAGTTTTTAAAATGCCTATCGCAAAATGTTTTTTTTTTTTTTTCTTTTTTTTTAACGACATCATCCAAGTTTTATAAGCCAGCGGACACTGATCTGTGTGTTACAGATACAAATCCTTGTCATCTGATCCGCGGAACATGGCGGTTGGAACTTGGTTGCTGTGGTGACACTGTGCTCTTAAGCTAAATGTAGCATGTGGACATCGCAAACTTTTAGAGCTCTCAAGTTTTTAAAAGAATTTTGCAGCAGAGCGAAGATGGCGAGAAAGATGGTTTGAAAAAGTTTGACAGGGACAACAATCCGTGGAGTTGTCACTGGCTTCATGAACACATCTGAAAGATAAACGGGAAAAGTGAACTGTGCCATCAGGAAACACAGTAAGAATTTTTCTAAATAAACGTGCTGTTCAAACAGGATTTTAGACAAGATTATGTGTCTTTTTTATTACTAATCTACACTTTCTTTCATTGGAAACAATACATTGTGGCTTTGAATGGATTTACATGAATTTACACAAGAATGTAAATGAGTTTTAATAAGTAGAGTTTTTTTATGGGGGAAAAAACACTGGCTTTGAGTGCATTTGCAGGAATTTACACAACAATGTGACTTTTTACTATAAGGTGTGTTATTGATATTTTACCCTGATTTTCAAAATATTCTACAAGCTTCAGCTATGGTTTTGAAATGCTGTAACAGTCTTTTCAGTCTTCATGAAGTTCATAGAGTTTAATTGTTCTGAGTTATGCATAATTTGGTTTACAATTAAAAGGAAAATCATTCCATGTCCTACTTCCACGTCATATTCTATTATTTCAACATTATCATTGACAGCTTAAATGAATGGCTGAATCTCGGATCATTTACATATGCACTTATTTTGAGTTGGGTTTTTTTGTTGTTGTTTGTTTGTCTTCTTCCAGGAGATGCTGAAAATGGATCATTAGATACAAAATTAATTTAGTTTTGGCCCTAGGCTCTGGCTCGACCCCCTGCAAATTTTCCTCAGATTTCACAATTTTCATTTCACAACCCTGTATATTTAGTGTGTACGTCTCACAAATTAAATGCAGCTGCCTGCACATTTCTCTGCCACATGTATCAGCACACAAAATGGAAATATTTATTTTACAGTATCAAAGTGACTTAACTAAAGAAAAGCTAGAACCATGAGTTTAGTTGCAACATCAGCTTTGTAGATAAGCTTACATTATGTGTATTTCACATTAATAAAGCTTATTTTCAATGCACCTTTTGAAAACGGGTCAAAGTAATAAAAATAATAGTAATAAAAAATATTTGACTTCTATATGAGCTGAACTTTCAGCCCGAGATCCAGAAACATGTATGCGTTTGGTACGTTTGGCCCTTGGCACCACCTGCAGAGTTCTTGTGTGACTGTGGTTTAAACCTGTAAATCTGAAGGAGTAATGGTGCTCAGGCAGATTTGATTTCTTCTGAGTTGGAAGCTTGTTAGCTGCCTCCTCTCAGCTTCCGCTTTATTCGCTGGCGAAACTCCTGCTTCAGGAGGTCTCTCTCTTTGCGGATCCCCTGCAATACAGTGCGGTTCTCCTGAGCCCGGCGCACCAGATAGGGCACCGTGTCGTCCACCGAGCCGTAAGGCACTGACTTGTACACAGTGTAACCCTCCTTAGCTGGCAAGGGGGAATATAGTATAAGACAGAACATCAAAATACAGGCACGTGCACAGACATACCAATACCAGCACACTTAAAAATGTCAGGTTGAAAAATAGGTTAATTCATCCTCGTGGTGTCAAAAATAGTGTTTTCAGCTATTTTCCAGAGTATGTCATGGCTTGCTTTTGTTTTTTACTAGTTTGGGAGGCCCTACGACATATATTGAAAAACCATGAGTTTGTTCTTTAATATTTTCAGTAACTGTAGTGTACTTTCACAGGACTCAAAGCACTAAACAAAATAAATTCCAATTATAAAAAAGTAAATGTAAATAATATGAAGTACACTTCAGCAATGTGCAAACAAATTAAGGAGCTGCTGTAGAAAAAAAGGTGCGACTTGTATATATGAATGTTCCTCTTCAAGAGGGCTTTTTTAACAGCTGCAACTTATACTCTGGAACATACAGTATATATCTTCCACGGTATTAGGGCTTTGCTTATTGTGATGAATGTGACTTCATCTGCAGTTTAAAACCCACAAAAAAAAATGCACATCATACCCCAGTTTAGAAGCCTATATTAGTTTGAACAGTCATTTATGATCTCAAGCCCCAAAAATTGAAAGGTTTGGGTAGAACGTGTTGAGTATTTGTCTATTTCTCAACATCCCAGTAAAATATTAGTCATCTGATTAGGTCATAAATGAGATCACAATCTCCTGCATCATCTGGCTGTTGAGTGAAAAACAATCTTAATATACTCGACTATACCACAATACAAGTGCATGCAAACACACATACAGACTGTGCTGCCTTTAGCGTTTTAGCATTTGGTGAATTACAGGATGTTTATAGTTTTTCAGTGATTGGTTACATAAGGGATGGACTAACACACATTCAACGACTATATTTTGCCGCACAGGCCTTTAAATCAATCGGTGCAAGGAACAACTCCAATAAATCCCTTTTCTCATAAATACACACTAGGATGGAATGTTGAGAGCTGAAACAGGATACAGGATTTTGATTTAGTCTATCAAAGCTCCTCAGAGTGTACACCGATTCTTAGCTTTTTCCTAATATTTCCAATAATTCATCCATTCTGACTTTACTGTCAGTGACGTTGACCGTACCCCACCCCACCTTTTAATAAGCTAATTGTATGATTAGATGCTAAATTATAAAGAGCGCAGTTTGAGGCAGAACTCACCAAGTGTGAGGGAGACGTGATCACACATTCCCAGCAGCTGCCCAAAGCACACGGAGCCGCCGTCTTTGTCTATCCCCAATTCTTCCATCCTGATGACAAAATAAAGATGCGTTAACATAGCGCCTGTTCTTGTGACGTCGCATTCGGCCTGTGCTTCAAGCTGTATCTGGGGACTGTGCCTGACGTCAGTAACAATCATCCCTGTGCCAAAGCAATCAGCCGTCAGATCTTTGAATGACTTTCAGCTAGTGGCCCCAACACCGGCGGTGATGAAGTGCTTTGAGTGATTCATCTTGGGACACTTGAAGAACAGCATCCCCCTTCCTTGAACCAGCACTAGTTTGCCAACAAGGCAAACGGGTCAACCGAGGATGCTGTCTCACTGGCCCGTCATTCTGCCCTCACCCACCTCGACCAGCAATAGCTATGTGCTATAGATTATAGCTTCGCATTCAGCATCATCTCCCCCCACAAACTTGCCACCAAGCTGGTTCTCCTGGGCCTTAACACACATTTGTGTAGCTGTGTCCTGGGACTTCCTCACCAGCAAACCACAGACTGTACACACGGTCTCCTCCAGCATCACCCTGAACATCGGTGCACCACAGGGCTGTGTGTTGAGCCCCTTCCTCTTCTCCCTCACACACAGGACTGCAAACCTACTCATGAGAACACCACCATTATAACGTTTGCAGACGACATTATCGTGGTAGGCAGGATTACAGCCAGCGATGAGGCTGCCTACAGAACAGAGGTTGAGAACCTGGAGAACAATCTGATCTTCAACGCAACAAAGCCAAAGGAGCTGATCTTCACTTACAGTAGTGTTCAGAATAGTAGTGCTATGTGACTAAAAAATTAATCCAGGTTTTGAGTATATTTCTTATTGTTACATGGGAAACAAGGTACCAGTAGATTCTCACAAATCCAACAAGACCAAGCATTCATGATATGCACACTCTTAAGGCTATGAAATTGGGCTATTAGTAAAAAAAAAACAAAAAAAAAAGTAGAAAAGGGGGTATGGTATGGTATGATTTTATTTCTCAGGGACAGTGCACAATAATACATTGACCTAAAAAAAAAAAACAGGAAAGATGCATTGTGCCAGGTTATACCAAAAAATACTAATTTCCACCTGTAGTCCCTGGACAGGTTGATGTCTAACTATAAATAACAGCATTTGTAAATGAAAAGAAAATCCATTTAGCACAAAGACTATTGATACTGTAAACATATAATACCTCACCCCTCAAATATACCATTCATAAAAACCTTCAACATTTTATCAATTCAAAGACATATACAAAAGATACCACATATATATATACGTACACACATACACATAGCCACACTTTTCAAACATCTTCACACTATATTCTCACACTTACATCATACACTCAACAAAAATATAAACGCAACACTTTTGGTTTTGCTCCCATTTTGTATGAGATGAACTCAAAGATCTAAAACTTTTTCCACATACACAATATCACCATTTCCCTCAAATATTGTTCACAAACCAGTCTAAATCTGTGATAGTGAGCACTTCTTTGCTGAGATAATCCATCCCACCTCACAGGTGTGCCATATCAAGATGCTGATTAGACATCATGATTAGTGCACAGGTGTGCCTTAGACTGCCCACAATAAAAGGCCACTCTGAAAGGTGCAGTTTTATCACACAGCACAATGCCACAGATGTCACAAGTCATTTGAGGGAGCGTGCAATTGGCATGCTGACAGCAGGAATGTCAACCAGAGCTGTTGCTCGTGTATTGAATGTTCATTTCTCTACCATAAGCCGTCTCCAAAGGCGTTTCAGAGAATTTGGCAGTACATCCAACCAGCCTCACAACCGCAGACCACGTGTAACCACACCAGCCCAGGACCTCCACATCCAGCATGTTCACCTCCAAGATCGTCTGAGACCAGCCACTCGGACAGCTGCTGAAACAATCGGTTTGCATAACCAAAGAATGTCTGCACAAACTGTCAGAAACTGTCTCAGGGAAGCTCATCTGCATGCTCGTCGTCCTCATCGGGGTCTCGACCTGACTCCAGTTCGTCGTCGTAACCGACTTGAGTGGGCAAATGCTTACATTCGCTGGCGTTTGGCACGTTGGAGAGGTGTCCTCTTCACGGATGAATCCCGGTTCACACTGTTCAGGGCAGATGGCAGACAGCGTGTGTGGCGTCGTGTGGGTGAGCGGTTTTCTGATGTCAGTGTTGTGGATCGAGTGGCCCATGGTGGCGGTGGGGTTATGGTATGGGCAGGCGTCTGTTATGGACGAAGAACACAGGTGCATTTTATTGATGGCATTTTGAATGCACAGAGATACCGTGACGAGATCCTGAGGCCCATTGTTGTGCCATACATCCAAGAACATCACCTCATGTTGCAGCAGGATAATGCACGGCCCCATGTTGCAAGGATCTGTACACAATTCTTGGAAGCTGAAAATGTCCCAGTTCTTGCATGGCCGGCATACTCACCGGACATGTCACCCATTGAGCATGTTTGGGATGCTCTGGACCGGCGTATACGACAGCGTGTGCCAGTTCCTGCCAATATCCAGCAACTTTGCACAGCCATTGAAGAGGAGTGGACCAACATTCCACAGGCCACAATTGACAACCTGATCAACTCTATGCGAAGGAGATGTGTTGCACTGCATGAGGCAAATGGTGGTCACACCAGATACTGACTGGTATCCCCCGCCAGTAAAATAAAACTGCACCTTTCAGTAAAACGTAATGTTGATAGGACTAATATTTTTGGAGAAAATGTGCCTCTCTACTCTGATTAGCTGTCACCATGTATTCTCAGCATCCGTCACGCAAGTCGGGGTGGGATCTATGGCGTCCCTATCGTAGACCACATGTATGGGTGGCTACTGTAAGTAGCTCAAGGCAATCTTGTTCTTTTCAAATTTTCCCCTTCAGGGGAAGAATTTTATGTTTTTGTTTTTTGTTTGTTTGTTTTGTTTTTCTAGATAATGCTAATTTTCTTCCTCTTGGCAGCACCATATTATGAATCCTCTATTTAAAGGCTAATAAATAAAATTTGTGGTGCCAAACAGAATGTATTTTTATGACGTAAATCCTTCAAATCAAGGCCATACAGCTTGATATTCCAGCAATCTAACTTTTCACATTTGGTGTTTTCTTGATGTATTGTTAAATAAAATAAATACATTTCTGTGTTACTAATGCAGTTCTGTACATTTCTTGTTTTTTCCTCCATAGAGCTACTCAAGAAAAACTTGTGACAGCATTTAATTTGAGTTCATACCTCTACCGGTGGCCAAGAGTCTTCTCAAGGATCCAACTCTCGACCATTCTGGGACATGAGTTTTACATTGGATGCGAATAGAGATACCAATAAAGAAATTTTCAAAATAAATAAATGCAGAATGTGTAGTAGCTTTTAATTTATTGCTTTACAAACCTAAAATAAAAAAAACTGTGTGAAAAGTCAAAGATGTTACATTTAGTGATTATGAATACCTTGGTACCAATCCAGGCATCAGAGCTTTTGTTGTTTTCTATTAGCTTTGTGAAATCTCATCCTTTCCTGTTTCCTTTGCACTAAGACACTCCAGCAGTCAGACACCACGTTTCTGCTGTGCCTGTGACAACACCGCTGGGGACGAGAGAGGACAAGAGAGCAGAAATGCAGCAGGCTGCATCAGATTGGCAGAGAAGAGTGTTGCACAATAACTTTAGTGCCCGTTTCATACTGTCTGCATTGCACAACAACACCGTAATTTAAACTTTCATGTACGAGGGCAGGCTGAAAAGTTCTGAGGCTCACTATAATGCAGAATTAGCAACAGCAGGATGCTGATGCTAATTCTGCTATGATTCTGATGTGATAATGTCATGGCACTTCTACGGCCTTTGTTAAAAGTTTAACAAGTGTGTTTTGTATGTAAATTGAGTAATGCAATAAACTGAAGGCTAACATTGATCCGATATATTGGCAGCATTGTTTTATAGCAATAGTTGGCTGTGCCAAATGTAAAACTTGCAACTGGTTAAAGATTATTTAAAAAAAAAAATTGAGGCAGAATGAACCACATTTGCCTTGCATAACTACATCAGTTTTTCTAACTAATTAAAGCTGCATTGTCCAATGTATTCTGCAACAATGACCCTGGACGTACAACCAAAGTCTTATGACTTGTTTGCATCTCTTTGGTCATCCCAGTGTGACTTGATAATTTTGAGCTCAGGGTCTGTCAGGGCCACACCATCTCTTCCACTCTTTCACTAAACATGAAGCTTTTGTGAAGGCCTATATGTCACCCCTCGGCTGCTGTGCACCTGGCACTACCATCCTTACTACATACAAAGAAGTCCAGGCTTCTCTTTTGTGATACCCCCAATGGTGGAACAAGCTGCCAAATGTTATAAGCAGGTGTGTCCCTCTCTACCTTCCAGAACCTCTTGAAAACCCAGCTCTTGAGAATCTCTCTTCAAACATCTCTCAGAAACCTAACACCTAAATCACATTTACCGCCTGCTCTTCTCTTCCTTTATTGCTTACATATTTGCACCATAACTTTGTGGATCGTATATGTATGTAAAGATGGTATTTTTGTCATTATGCTGAAATCTCTCCTTTAAACTATATGATGGAGTCCCACTCGAAGTGTTGATTGTGATTCCTCACTTGTAAATCGCTTTGGATAAATTCATGTAAAGCCCAAGTATGTAGGATTTATGGATGTTTATTACAAACAGAGCCATCTGTTCTTGGGTACTGAATTAATTACCCGCAACAAATTAATGTGCATTAAATTTAGAATGAGCCCTTCATATCTATGTGGCATGGAGGCCACCATGTTGATACACTAACCAAAAAAATGTCAAAATTATGTATTTTGCAGCCTGGCTGGAAGACAGGGAAACGATGGCGGCATAATGCAGCCTCACCACTAGATGACAATAAATCCAACACACTAGCTTTAAGTCCACAAAACTGGTTGCTATATGTTTACAACTATATACCTGCAGAGGGCCGTTAAAAACGTCTGCCTATATATCATCAGTTTTTTCCCCCAAGAAAAGTACATTTGCACATTGCTGTGAATCTCAAAATTACTAGATTATTAATAATTATTGCAACTACATTGCAATGCTATTGTTAAATATTCCAACTGCAGAATCAGTGTTTCAGTAGTTCTGGTTTGCCCACACCTTTTATTGACACCTTTTTCTTTTGAAGTCTGCACAGCACTGTCAGATCAGTTCCTCCTCCCAAAAAAGCCTCATCTAATCGTATAAACCAGTGTGTTGTTCACTGCATTCGGTGGGGTTTAATACAATTCTTAACCAGTAGGGGGCGACATGCTGTAATATGTTTTGTAGATCTCCTCTGCCTGGGACCATCCCCATGTTTTGCCAGTAGGGGGCGACATGATGTAATATGTTTTGTAGATCTGCGCTGCCTGGGACCATCCCCATGTTTTGCCAGTAGGGGGCGACATGCTGTAATATGTTTTGTAGATCTGCGCTGCCTGGGACCATCCCCATGTTTTGCCAGTAGGGGGCGAAATGCTGTAATATGTTTAGTAGATCTGCGCTGCCTGGGACCATCCCCATGTTTTGCCAGTAGGGGGCGACATGCTGTAATATGTTTTGTAGATCTGCGCTGCCTGGGACCATCCCTATGTTTTGCCAGTAGGGGGCGACATGCTGTAATATGTTTGTAGATCTGCGCTGCCTGGGACCATCCCCATGTTTTGCCAGTAGGGGGCGAAATGCTGTAATATGTTTTGTAGATCTGCGCTGGTACCATCCCCATGTTTTGCCAGTAGGGGGCGACATGCTGTAATATGTTTTGTAGATCTGCGCTGCCTGGGACCATCCCCATGTTTTGCCAGTAGGGGGCGACATGCTGTAATATGTTTGTAGATCTGCGCTGCCTGGGACCATCCCCATGTTTTGCCAGTAGGGGGCGAAATGCTGTAATATGTTTTGTAGATCTGCGCTGCCTGGGACCATCCCCATGTTTTGCCAGTAGGGGGCGACATGCTGTAATATGTTTTGTAGATCTGCGCTGCCTGGGACCATCCCCATGTTTTGCCAGTAGACTTCCTTTGCTGATGTAATGCGTCACTGAGGTGTCTCACGTTTTGTAGCTAAACTATACAGCAAAACTGGATTTTAAAGGCGTTCAGAGCAAATTGGTGAAATACGCAGTAACGTTTACAAGGACGTAGGTGAGTCTGTCTCGAGAACTGGCTTGGTTGTTTCTTTTTTATTAATATTGTTAATATTATTACTATTATTTTGATAGCTTGACATCATGCGGACAGGCCCCGCGTTCGCGCTGCTAGCTAGCTTACTTAGCTTAGAGTAGGAGTCTGCAAACAACCTGTAATATCAAAAATGGTCCCGTCTTCCACAAATAAAATTCTTCTGGAGCCGCAAAACGTATTTGACCTTTAAATAAAATGACTAAAGACAACAGACATTTTCTTTGACTTCTATTTACGTAACTGCAGATAGTATGGAACCAACATATTTCATGTTTTGTGTGGTCAGCTTTTTTATTTCTTAGTATACATCCCTTACTGAGTTGAAGGCCTGCAATATATTCCGGGGGGTTGGGACTAAATATTATAATCGTTTTTGCAGCCAGTTTTATTGCGAAACGTCAGGGAATCATGATCATTTCCAAGTGACTGAATATTTCTTGGACCTTATTTACAACCACACTTCCAATGAAGTTGGGACGTTGTGTAAAATGTAAATAAAACAGAATACAATGATTTGCAAATCCTCTTCAAACCTATATTCAATTGAATACACCACAAACACAAGATATTTAATGTTCAAACTGGTAAACGTTTTTGTGCAAATATTTGCTCATTTTGAATGAATTGGGGTTGTACATCATTTCTGCTATGTATTTACATCAACTGCTATAAAGAAAAGTGTTAACATTTTATTGTTTTTAAAAATTTGTAGAACAGTGTAAACACCAAACTTATAACGAAGGGGGCAACCATGGGAATGTACAGGCCAAACTGAACAGAACAATGCAGGCTCATTTGACTCCCCATATTTCTTTAAATAAATAGAAAAAAGAAGAGGTAACTCACTTTGAATAAATAAAGCATATAGCTGCAGCCTAATAACTTTGAAAAACAACATAACATCAACCAGATTGTATTTTTATTATGACGAGAGTTCATTTAGGTGGGATACAAATCATCCTGTTTTTTGTTGGAGGTTTTTTTTCTCATCATCAATCACTTTTGCAATTGAACGTAAAACACATCTACATCAGCTTGGGATCTAAAATAAATACTTATGGAAAATAACAATGTTCAGTGTTCTCACTTGCTTATTGTGGTTTCTGCTTCTGAACATCACTGCAGAGTTTCTCTACATCAGGTTTCTTTTTTTTTTCTTTCTTTTTCTTTATGCATGTATGTGTGATTTTTATTATTCAGAGCATTCATATATATTCTCACATTTTAAGTCATTTTGATTTTCTTTTGTCTGTGATGCAAAAATTGACATCAGTGTCATCTCATAAATTCAGTATAATTGTCGCTGACAGCCCACACAGTGTGAGCAGAACAGCACCTTTGATACTGTACCGGTACTGAAAATGGAGCTAGAAATAAGGTGACTCCACACTTTTGTGGTTTTTCTCAACATGTTGCTCCACACTCGGGCTAAAATGGTCTCTGTTCCACCCTCGCTGCGTCGTCACATGCACTGATGTACTCATCCACCTCAGCAGAATGTAGTGTCCGAGTTCAAAAACAAAGTTCTCAGCTTTGTGAAGATGGTATGATTGGTTTCCTGCCAAAGGTGCTAGAGTTACATCACAGCGTCATTCAGTCTGAATCCTCTGGGATTTTCAAATTAAAAGATGCTGTCTCACAGGAGAAGAAAACAAAGACTGACATGGAGCCTTTAAGGCAGGGGTGGCCAAGTTAGGTCCTCAAGAGCCACATTCCTGACACTCTTAGTTGTCTCCCTGTTCCAACACACCTGAATCCAATGAAAGGCTCATTAAAAGTCTGCTAATGAGTCTTTCATTGGAGATGTCAAAACGTGCTGTTTCAGGCAAACTACATCAAACATTTACACATTAAATGGCAGCAATGAAACAAATTTAATATAGTTTTATCTTCTGTGTCGATCAAAGCAAACTGGTAGTTTTTTTTTTTTTTTTTTTTTATTCACAATATTCCACAGCCTTGGTTTAAAAAGCACGGAAATCACTCTTAAGATGTTTTTCGTGTTTTCGATGTAGTAACATTTTTGAGCATCACAGCATATTTCTGCAAATAGATTTTGGAAGTGTGCCCCTGTTTTTCAGGAATCCCACATTTGTCACTTGTTGTTTTTGTTTTTCAGATTGACAGCTTTCTTCGATCATGTCTCGATTCTTTGCCACCGGGTCTGACAGTGAGTCAGAGGAGTCCTCGTCTGCTGATGAGATCGCCCCTAAAGCACCCGGCACTACTTTCAAACAGTTTGTGCAGCTCACGTTAAAGTGGATTCCTCACACTTTCAGATTATACATTGTAGCAAGATTTAATATTTATATGTTGTGTCTGCAGGTCGTTACTTATCAGTGACGATGAGGAAGATACCAAGAGAGTGGTGCGCAGCGCCAAAGACAAAAGGTTTGTGTGAATGAATGCTGATATTATTATTAATTTATTTCAGGAGGCTTCCATCTTCACAATTAACACAATGCACGCCAAATTGTAAAATTTGGATGAGTCCTGAAGCTTTCATGCTGATGTCGAGTGACAATCGTTGAGGTTTTGTAAAATTGTTCACCATTTCGGTGCCTCCTGGCAGTTTCGTGACAGCATCTTGCTGAATCATGAGTGGTCCTGGATGGGGCATTAACCTGCTACATGCTGGCACATATACAACACAAAGTTTAAAAGGCACCACCCAGAAAATACCAAGATGCATTCAGGATCATATGATGGCAACAGATACTTGTCCCACTTCAGCTACCGTCTGCAGCAGCATCTATTCTTCATAATCATTGTGCATGTTTTGTAATGATGGAAATACGTAACACCTCCTTTATTTCTTCCCAAGGACATGCAAGCTGTTCCAATGTCATGATAATGTTTAGATGTCTAATCAACACCTTTACACTTGTGTGTGTTTTTTGTTTTGTTTTGGTTTTTTTGCTTCCAGGGGGGCTCCCGCCATCATAGCGCCTCTGTGATGTTTTGTATTTATATGGCGACAATTCTTGGGGATTCTTGTTGCTGTTTTCTCAGCTTTCGATAAGGTGGTGTCTAGCACCGCTGCTACATTGTTGTCAAAGCTTGGCAGCAGTGCAATGGCCACGTGGTGGGCAGATCACTTTTTCAAGCCAATAGACATGGCTAGTCATGAACAGTAGTTCGTGGAGGTTTGGTTTAAAGAGTTTGACAAATTGTGAACATGGAAACCCATTTTATGGTTAGAGTAGAAATGTATGGTTGTCTCATGTTGCTTTTGCTTTGAATGTGTTCATTCTTTAATCTTAGGTTTGAAGAGTTGACTAACCTCATCAAGACTATCCGCAATGCTATGAAAATCCGTGACATGGCCAAATGTTTGGAAGAGTTTGAGCAGTTATGTCGAGCCTTTCTCAAGAGCAAGAACATTGTGGACAAAGAAGGTGTTCCGCCTTTCTATATTCGTCTTTTGGCTGATCTGGAGGATTATTTGAACCAGGTCAGTGAGTCAGAGTTTTGCTGCAATTCTGTGTTTTCAGGACAACTGTGAATTTTATTTGTAGAAAGGGAATAACATTAATCATAGTAGTGAAGAGAGTCTTTTGAATTAATCATCCAATCCCTGTTGTGCAAATCAGTAAACTGTTTACTTTCCAGCTTTGGGAAGACAAAGAGGGAAAGAAGAAGATGAACAAAAACAACGCAAAAGCCCTCAGCACCCTGCGTCAGAAAATCCGCAAGTACAACAGAGACTATGAAACAGAAATTGCTGCTTACAAGGAGGTAAATAATGGACACTTTGTCATGTTTAAAATGATGAATGTGGTGCAGATGTCTTAAGGTCATCCACTGCTCACTGTAGCTTTTAGATGGTGTGTGAAACCAAGATGGTGTTATTGCACTATATATGCATCTTGGATTAAAAATTAAAATTTCACTGTGTGTGTGTTTGTGTGTGTGGTAGAACCCACAGGAGTCTGCAGACGAAGAAGAGGAGAAAGAGCCAGAAGATTCCGGTAAGCTTCCTTTTCTTTTATGCATAAGCACAAACTATAAAGGTCAGTCATAGCAGAAGTGCTGGGGGGGGGACTTGGCTTCCTGGATTATCAAAGCAGAGGCATTTAACTTGGACTTATTATCATTATTAATTATTTAATTATTCAGTTTAAATAAATGATTTCAGTTCTCCAACATCTTATGATCCTGGGCCACGATAGCATGTGCACATTCACTGTTTGCAAGGCTAACTTCACTTAGTCTGCGCAGTACCTCTTTTAGAATAGATGCGCCCAAAAAATAATGATTTAAAAAATACACACACATCCCAAATTATTTCTTGGTGGAAAACAGAAAATTGCTGAAAGGGTTTGTGCCTTTCACATTGGAAGGGCACTCTGAAGTTACTGTACCTCAGCTTTATTAATTTAGCAGAAACATTATAATTCGTACTATTATTATTATTATTATTATTATTAATGAAGCTGATCGTGTCATTAAACATCCTAACACTTTTTTTTCTCCATTTCATGTTTATTTCAAACTCACATTTGATGAGCTGACTGCTGATCATCTGGAATGTTTTGCAAGCATCAACTCTCAAACGAGTTACTGTTCTTTGGTTTCCCAAGGCTCGTCTTCTGAGAGTGAAGGTGAGACAGGCGATGACGGCATGTCGGTGAAAGCTTTCTTGAAGAAGAAGCCTGCAGTTGAGCCTGTCCCAGATGCCAGCAAGTTCCTCAAATCTGCAAAAGGATCTGGTGTAAGATGCCAAAAAGCAAACCAAGAAATCCACCCAACACCTATTTCATGATGAATGCCTTTATGAAGGACGTTTAACTGTCTGGAATTTTTTTTCTTCTCCCCCCCCCCCCCCCCCCCCATTGCTGGCAGGATGAGTCGTCGCCCAGCAACGAAGACGATGATGAAGACTGGGGCTCGGACACTGTGGACAGCGGCAGTGAGAGCTCTGACGAAGGAGAGGAGAAGAATTATTCTTTGAATGCTTTCCTCAAGAAGTGAGTCTTTCTACGTATTGATTTTCAGTTTGACACCATGTGTGCATCTCTCTGTGGTTGATGTGTATGAGATATCGTAAATAAGACTTTGTGTATCAAGGTGTATTTTGGTACACAAGCACCAAGACCTCAGTTGCATCTGTTGCAACCAACAGTAGGGGTGTTTCAGTTCTTATTGTGTGAAACTATGTACACAAGGTCACCTCACTAAAACCTCACATGTTCACCATTGGGAGTGATTTGTTTTGAATTTTGGCCACCGGGGACTAGAGCCTCAGAAACCTGTACCCAAAAACTCCATCAGGTTTTCTGGGATTCTGATCAGACTGCTGTTATTGATTAGACCAGGGGTGGCCAAGTTCGTTCCTCGAGAGCCACATTCCTGACACTCTTAGTTGTCTCCCTGCTCCAACACACCTGAATCCAATGAAAGGCTCATTAAAAGTCTGCTAACGAGTCTTTCATTGGATTCAGGTGTGTTGGAGCAGGGAGACAACTAAGAGTGTCAGGAATGTGGCTCTTGAGGACTGAACTTGGCCACCCCTGGATTAGACCTTGTACAAGATTGAGAGAAGAATATAAGACAGACATCAAATATGAAAGTAAACCTTGATAGTGAAAGTAACATTTGTGATTTTTAATTGATGATATTGTGGTGTCTTTAAATTGTCAAATTTATCATTGATGTGGTTTGTTTACTTGTTCAGTGTTGGTCATTGTGTCACCTTCCTCCTGTTTGTTTTAAGGATCCTTGTTTAGATCAGATCCTGCCAACCATGAAGTCAAAGAAAAGTGACTTCACTGTCCATGTGTTAGTACCACAAACACTTTCTTTTCTTAGAACCCATGAGACTGAAAAGGTCAGCGACAAGAGGCTCGGAAAGAAGAGAAAACCCAAGAAGAAAGAGCGGCTGGAAGAGGAGGCTGAGGAGGAAGGAGAGGAGGTTGAAGGAGGATGGGAAAAGGTGAAGGGAGGTGTGCCTCTAGTCAAGGTAAGAACATATCGAAGACGCACCGCTGTTATGATTCAGTCACAAATAGTTCTGCATTTAGCTGTATTTGTAATTTGAATTACAGCAATTGTCAGTCAAATCCACCAAATTCTTGTATTATTGCTGCCATGGCCTCCTTCAGACTCTTGTTTATTTTGCAGTCCTATGAACTCATATCTGTAATGATTTGATGATGAATTCAATCAATCAGGAGAAGCCCAAGATGTTTGCCAAAGGCACGGAGATCAACACTGCTGTTGTGGTGAAGAAGCTGAATGAGATCCTGCAGGCGAGAGGCAAAAAGGGCACCGACAGGTAATACAGCTCCATTCACTGAAATATGGCTGTGCTGTACAGGGTTGCATTTCACAAACTGGGCCTAAAAAGTGTAACAGGGTCAAAATGGTAATTTTTTTTCCTAAATTCGTCATGTAACGTATGCACATTTATCCCTTTCATATGCAACCTTCTGCATTTAATTATTCCATTTAGTTTTAGAGAAAAGGCCAATTTATGTGACATAAATAAATGAAAAATGTATTGGAATTCAAAACGTTTCGATTTTCTCGGAATTGACCTTTTTTGCAACAAACAGCATAATCAGTCCATTTTCATGCAAATTTTATTTAACTGGTGTCAAAATGTCTGAAGAACCTGTTCTTTCATAATATACAATATTTAAGGACATCTGGGCAAAAAAATGACTGTTTATTGAATCACCACCACCAAATCCACTCCTGACAAAATTATTTCAACAGACCAGAAGTTCCTTGATTCATGCCCAAACGTTATGAAATACATATCACTGGAAAGAAAACATCCAAAGCTTAAAAATGACACCAGAATGTCTTGATAGGGCTCTTCAAGAAATTACATCTGATGTTCATAAAAATTAACCAGAGCGTTACAAGGCCACCCTTTTTGATACACCGGTATATGAAATGTGACCACATTGAGGAATTGAAGCATAAACAGAGTGGTAGTGTGTCTAACTTGCATGCAGAGCTTTAGCTCTGTCACCGTGCCTGCTGGTCTGTGTGAACACAGCAGGCCTGTCATAAAAAACAAAAAGTGCATTGTTTTCCATCGGTCAGAAATGATGACCCAAAATTCCAGTATATAATTCTGTTCCTCATCTGTGAGTGCGCTGTGCCCACCAGGCAGGCACCCATCTAAAAAAAATGAGTAGGGGAGAATGGGGTCAGCTGTCATTCTTTTTACTCTTGTTGTTTTCAGTGACTTTTCAGTTAATTAAAAAGGGATTTTTAAAATTTGCACTGCTAAATTTTCTACTTGTGCTACTAAAATTTTCATTAAGTGGCTACATTGCTCTTACAGAACAAACTTAGTCTGGAGCCTTGAAAAGGTATCAGATTGGTTTCGGGAGATACAAGGTTCCGATATCTGTATTGTATCGGACATGAAAAAGTAGTGTCTTGCCATCCCTAATTGTAAATCCTTCTCCCTTTGATAGAGCCGCGCAAATAGAACTGCTTCATGCCCTGGCAGGCATCTCCAATGAGAATAACTTGGGCCAAGGTATCCTGGTTAAGATAAAGTTCAATATCATCGCATCTCTCTATGACTACAACCCCAACTTGGCAGCCTTCATGAAGGTAGGTTCCTTTTTTCTTTTTTAATGTGTGGTGGGTTTTGTTTTGGCTGCCCCTGCTTGTTTAGGGTTTCTGCAGTGGATTGAGTAAAGATCCACATTGGGGTTTGGCGCAAGTTCTTTGGGGGGTGCACTTCCTGACACATCTCAAGTTCTGCGTAGAGAAACACACACAGTCCCTGGTCTTTCCCGGTCTCCAGAACAAGTACTAATCAGGGTAGAATTGCTGCTTTTTAATCATGTGTTTCAGTAAAAATATATGAATAAATACCTCAAGAATCAGTGGATGGATTTCCATCAGGTTTTTCACTTGGTTGCCTTCCAACCATTGACAGTCCTATTAACTTTTGAGGTCGAGGGTTTGAGGATCAAGGCCGGTATTTTGGCCCAACGCAGATTGATGTAACATTTGTAAAGGCTTATCACTCCTGAATCAGAGGGGATAGAGCCATAGTTACTATTTTAAATGAATATAAACTCGTGTGGGCTTTGGAAATATGCTGTTAAGTTTTACCTTTGGCCTTGAAGGTAAAAATCAAGGTCAATCATGTTTGGTTACTTACAGTGGCTGAACAGTGCTAGATCCCTAGTAGTTATTATACATGAGTAGGAAGTCATAGTGTCTGCTCTCAAAGTGTGCCATCAGAGCTTGAGTGACCTTTGGTAGGGGCTTTGTATTTGATAGAATGCCCTGACTAGTTCTTTTGTTTGCTTTGGAATTTTGGAGGCGGGTGAACAACTTCCAGTCCAAATATTTAGTACAAACAGGTGCAAAGTACGCATTTATTTACATCTTGATCATTTTCATGTGTTTTTAGGTATAATCTTCAAATGTATTTGTAAATGTATTTTAATTATCTTGCTTCTCTGTTATTTGAGTTTTTGTTTTAGAGAATTGTCACCATAATACTGTCCAGACAGTACTTGCACCACACATAGGATCAGTTAAATACTTTTCAGTAAGATTTTTACTTTTGAAATGGCATGTGCTTTGGGTATGTATATTTCTATCAGATTGGGTATGTATATTTCCAACCAGTCTCAGCAGAAGACTGCCCCTCCCTGAGCCTGGTTCTGCTGGAGGTTTCTTCCTGTTAAAAGGGAGTTTTTCCTTCCCACTGTAGCCAAGTGCTTGCTCATAGGGGTCGTTTGACCGTTGGGTTTTTCATAATTATTGTATGGCCTTGCCTTACAATATAGAGCGCCTTGGGGCAACTGTTTGTTGTGATTTGGCGCTATATAAAAAAAAAGTTGATTGATTGATTGTGCAAGTTTTATTCCCTGCTTGATGAATAAAGAAATACAGCACGGATTTGTTTATTTTTTATTTATTTTACTTTTTGGACTGAGAGTAAATGAACACAACTGTATGAAGTAGTTTTGTAAATCTGTCCCAATCATTTTTCAAAAGGAATAACTGGTTTGGTGTGTTGCTTATTTTAATTTAGCCGACATGTGGAAGAAGTGTCTGGACTGCATTGATGAGCTCCTGGACATCCTCTTTGAGAACAACAACATCTTCATTGGGGAGAACATTGCAGAGGACAGTGAGAACCTGGGCATTTCAGATCAGGTATTGCACCTCCTCCAGATATTTCATTATGGTTTTGCTTGTGTTTATATATTGTTAGTTGTTTGACGTGGTGGATAGCAACACAATCCCAAGATTTTTGCATTTATATCTCTTTTCTTTATCTTGTTTTGTCATTGTTTATGTATTAGCAATGGATATTACAGTTTATGCATAGATAGCATGGTTGTTGCATGTGACCTTATCTGTTCATCTGTGTCAGCCATTCAGGGTGCGAGGGTGTATCTTAACACTAGTGGAGAGGATGGATGAAGAGTTTACCAAGATCATGCAGAACACTGATCCTCACTCTCAAGGTGAACTACGTCACAAATAGAGACTTGCCTGCTAAACCAGGAGTTACGTACTCAGTGGGTATTGTAGTTTAACATGTGAAAAGTGACAATGCACCAGAATTCAAATGTAATTTTAAACCTGTTGCAGTTGAAAAGGCACCAAATGATTGATCTGGAGGTCCATAGTTGCATTAGAGTACTACTACTGACATGAATCAGTTGCTTTTTTTTAAATTGTCTCGTCTTAGTGACAGGTTGCTTCACTCTCCACTATTCCTCCAGAATACGTTGACAATTTGAAGGATGAAGGCCGTGTTTGCGGCATCGTTGACCGGCTGCTCGATTACTTGGAGAATAAGGGAAGCACGGAGGAGATTTGTCCGCATCTATCTGCGCAGAATTATGCACACTTACTACAAATTTGACTATAAGGCACATCGGCGCAGCCTGGGCCTCCAGGAGAAACTAAGGTGAGAAACCTGTACATAAATTTGCAAGAAAGGCTTGTATTTCTGTTCTTAAATATGGACACATGCTCTAAGAAGTAAAATTCAAGTATAGTGTTGCAGATTCAAAAGACATTTTAAGTTTCATTACCTACTAAAAATTTGTCCACGATGTGTTACACTTCTGTATTTTCAGGTCAGCATTTAACTTACACCACTGCTTTATCTTTAGTCTAAGAAAAGCCAAGCATATGTTGGTTCTAGTCCCAACCAATCTTGGTCAGAGGCATGTTTAGCCTCTGAATGTTGCTTTGGAATAATTTCTAGAAAGTTGGGACTAGGGGTAGGCGGTATGACCTAAAATTCATATCATGGTATAGATTGAATCCCTTCACCGTAACGGTATATATCCCAATATAAACCTAAGTGTAAAAATCATGATGTTTCTGAATGGGTCCTGTAGCAAAGGTAAATTGATTGAAATAAATAAAACAACAAAAAACAAAAACAGATATAATGTAATTTGGAAACATTTTATTATGCAGAGCTCAAAACTACTGGTACAATTTGCCGGAAGGTATATCTAAAATTTGAGCCTAGATTTGATGGTTTGGTGAAAGAAATAACATTTATTTGCTGTTGGTTCAGAGGCTGAAGTTTCATCTCTTGAACACTAGATGGCACTCCCACTCTGAATACATTGAAGCACTTACAGGACGGTCAGTGTCGCTTTTCCTTATTTACAAAACTCAACACGAAATCACCAAAAATAAATAAATAAATAAAAATAATAAACACACTTAATTTACTATATTTGAAGTCAGTCTGGGTAAATTGTCTCATCCAGGCTGATTTGTCTTTTTGCTTCGGTTAAAAAAAAGTCCTTGTGTTATTAAATGTGGCGCTTTCTCAAATGTTTGATTCAGGTCATGACCGGCGGGTCTGCTTTCCCCCCAGTGTGTCCTCTGAATAAATAAACAATGCTTTGCAAATATCAGCGACAGAACAGGCCTCTCACAAACTACATGAACAACAGTGAGAGTTCCGTCAGCTCGAACACCCCTCTCCGCTGCAGCAAACGGTTCACACACAGACAGCCGCTTCAGTTTTGCTGGATCAAAAAACTCTGTTACGACGATCCGTCGGTGGAGTCCAAATCTCTATCATCGGCCAAAATTATACCGTGTCACGGTTCAACCAGGTAAACCGCGCAGCGCTAGTTGCAACTGTCTGGCATCTCTTCAAAAATATATGTTGCACAAGCAGCCAGACTGGGAATGTAAACAAGGGACAGAAAAGCTCTGATAACAGCACACAGTGTTGCTTCATTCTCTGTACAGGATGTCATTACTCCACCAATTGTTCACTGACAAAATAGTTGTTGGCTGCTATATAGGCTGTAGTCTGCGAGTGTTTTGGTGTAATATTTGTTGACACTGTGAGTGGTTGTTACTCTGACTTTACAGTCTGAGCAGGACCAGGAGGAGAGTGAGGGGAGGGACAAGTGCTGTGATCATGGACCATCTGTGCAAGTTCATCTACGCCAAAGATCGCACTGACCGACATCCGCACCTGCGCCATCCTTTGCCACATCTATCACCACGCTTTGCATTCACCGCTGGTACCAGGCCCGGGACCTGATGCTGATGAGCCACCTCCAGGACAACATTCAGCATGCCGACCCACCTGTTCAGGTAAGTTAAAGAGCTGCTGTGTGTCAGCTGTGCAAAGACGCAGAAATCAAAACTCTGTAAGAATATTTCCATCTCTGTCATCTAGATTCTGTATAACAGAACGATGGTCCAATTGGGCATCTGTGCTTTCCGACAAGGCATGATTAAAGATGCCACAATGCTTTGCTGGACATCCAGTCCTCTGGCCGTGCAAAGGAGCTCTTGGGTCAGGGTTTGCTGATGAGGAACATGCAGGAGAGGAATGCCGAGCAGGAGAAATAGAAAAACGGAGACAAGTATTTCTGCAATCTTTTTTTATGGTAGTCTAAGTGTTCAAGTTGCATGTAGATTATTGGGTCCTCGATTTCTATGGGTAGGCTGGAAATTGACTAATTTGTACTTTCAAAGCAGAGTACACTGCAGCTGTTTAATTGAAATGCAGAGATGACAGTTTTAGATTTCAGTGATTTTTGATTTTCACATGCTGTATGAGGTGCAACAGTCTAAGCGATCATAGTTAACTAATGTGCACCAGACCAGCTGGTTATAAACTATAACAACAGTGAGCATCTTGAAGTAGCCTCACATAATCTTGGCAAACAGTGGGTGAAAGATGAATACCAAATAGGAAACGAGTGAAGTTGCACAGAACTTGACAGCTGTTCTCATCTTGCTTCGGCATCCGTCACAGGTGCCGTTCCACATGCACATCAACCTGGAGCTACTGGAGTGTGTGTACTTGGTGTCGGCCATGCTGCTGGAAATCCCCTACATGGCTGCCCATGAGTTGATGCCCGTCGCAGGATGATCAGCAAGCAGTTCCATCACCAGCTCAGAGTAGGAGAGAGAACAACCCCTGCTGGTATGAAGCAGGACTTCTATTTACAAAGGATTGTCCTCCTGGGATTACTAGGCTATAAAGAACTGTATAGTGTTTAAGAGTAGACTTTTTATGCCATAAAATACAGAAAGACCACAAATCCGCTTAGTCTTAGTGGCTTGTGCCAGCGGCATCCCCCTTAAGCCTGATTTGTGCTTCTCCGTCTCCATAGAGAGGGTTCATTGGCACAGAGCCCTCTGCGTAGCCTGGCGTGCACCTCCCAAAAGCTGAACTACATGTTGAAACGACAGAGACCCCAAGGGCAGTGATTGGTGACCAGTCTGGTTTCACTCCTTCCTCTCCTGTCATATTTAAACCATTTTTAGTGCCGATTACATTCCAGTCATGGATCATACAGGAATGTTTGGCAGAAAGTCTGCAAATATCACCAACTTTACAACCAGAGTCGAAACACAACAAAGACACGCAGATGACCCACAATTCAAGCAGGGAAATTGCACACAACATTGGTTTGGAGGTTGATATTATATAAAGAAGTGCACGTCGTTGAGGGACAATTTAGTCTGGGGGAAAAAATGACCAGCAGCAGTGGCGATGCAGGTGGGAAGAAAGTCCTGCCTTGTTCTTCACATCTCACCTCTTACTATTCTGGCAATAAATTGCATTGCGACACCCGCCAACACGACGGAGAACTTGGAAAGGGTCTTGCCCATGTTGATGTGATTGTATGGCCCACGAAGTTATGGAGTGGTAGAAGCATAAATCAGTCTTTGCTCTCGCTCCAGGAATTGATTACACAGATATCATTCTGTGGAGATCTGGCTTATCCTAAAAAAAAAATTTGGCATCTAGTATTTCTAAATTACTTCCTAGCCAAACGTGTCAGTATTTAGCTTTTGGGAAAACTGAACATCACCCAACTTGTTTGCTAATTTTAGCAGCCAGCAACGATGCGGTTACTTTAACTAGAATGTTCTCTTTCATATTCTTAATGTGTAGCTACTGCTGTTTTAACTTTTAAATGCTTTTATTGTGAAGCACATTCAGGAAAATGGGGGCTGTCAGCCCTGTAGAATGGCAGGGTGACAAACAACAGTAGTGATTCAGAAATTTTTACTTCTGGTTTGGGCAGATCAGGCTGCCAAGTAGTTTTATAAAAAAAAAAAAAAAGAGTTGTGCTTTTGGAGAAGCAGGTGGCTGATTGTGCTTTTTTTTTTTTTTTTTTTTTGCTCTCAGGACCCCCAGAGAGCATGAGGGAGCACGTGGTGGCAGCCAGCAAGGCCATGAAGATGGGCGATTGGCGCACCTGCCACTCCTTCATAATCAATGAGAAAATGAACAGTAAGGTTTGGGACCTGTTTCCTGAGACACAGCGAGTACGCGAGATGCTCGTCAGGTTAGCAAACATCTTAACCATTCACATAGTTTTACATGTTTGACATTTTTACCAAGTTGCAGATGATGACAACTCTGATCATCTAGAGTTTGTTTTTGTAGTAGATTTTTAAACAGAGTACATTTAATAATTGGTCTATAACTGACAGGTTAAACAAAATCTGAAATGTATAATTTTATAAAACTGGCGTTATCCACCTGATTGGTGCCGTCATCATCTGAGGACGTTCTTAATGGTCAAGTTCGTCATCGTTAATTTAATGCCAATGTAATTCTCGTTTATGTTTTCATGGATGTCCTTTTGTAGGAAGATCCAGAGGAGTCACTGAGGACTTACCTGTTCACATACAGCAGTGTGTACGACTCCATAAGGTCAGCACGCAGTGCCAGCTTTTATAAAGTTCAAAAGCAGGTGACATCTGATTGGTCACATTCGGATAGTTTCACCTTTGATGGTAGTCCAAGTTAAATTTAATGGTGTTCTCCACTTAGATTCACCCACTTTTTGAGCAAATTTGAAACCTCAGTTTAAGAAATCTATCTGAATATTGGCTGCTGGTTTTTGTTTCGTCTTTCAGCATGGAGATTTTATCCGAGATGTTTGAGTTGGAGATATCTACAGTCCACAGCATCATCAGTAAGATGATCATCAATGAAGAGCTGATGGTACGTTTTTATCGTCTGTACTGTTGGACATAAGTGTTATGGTCTTTAGTCGAAATGTAAAAGTTGGCATGTTTTCCTCCAAGCTTTGCGTCTGCAGGCTTCAGTTTTTGTTTTGTTTTTAATCCCACTTTAGTTTTCCGTCACACTGTTCTGGTACTGGTAGTTAATGCTGCAGTAATGATTACCCATCATGCACCAGTGGACTTGCACTTCAGCCTAAATAACAGCTGTTTGGATTTTGAAGCACTTTAATCACTTCATGCAGTTTTTGGTCAAACAAATCACAGAAAAAAAAGATGTGTCTGTGGAAACTTGAAATTTATTCTCTATTGCACTTGTTTAAAAAAAAATCACATGGATCACTTTTTATTTTTTTTTTATTTTTAATTTTTTTTTTGCAATCTGAATGTTCCATATTAATGAATTACGCAAAAGTTGCTCATTCACCCGCGGGTTTGACACCACCATTCATGCATAAAAGCATAGTTTTTAAACCAGGTTTGCGAAATGTGTACCAAGAGCCGTAATATCGTTTCTGGCGCAGAAGAGGTGTGCGAGACTGCCACTTTTGCTTCAGTGCTTGATACAAGAAATATGTTTTCATGTCTCAAAAATGTGATGCGATTGGCAAAAACTAACACCAGATTCTGATTCAGCGCCCTGATTTCCTGTCTGCAGGCGTCTCTTGATCAGCCCACACAGACGGTGGTGATGCACCGCACAGAGCCCACCTCCCTGCAGAACATGGCCCTGCAGCTGGCTGAGAAACTGGGCAGCCTAGTGGAGAACAACGAGCGCGTCTTTGACCTCAAGCAGGGCGTCTACGGCGGCTACTTCAATAGAGGTGAGTTCACAACCTGTTGTCGTTGTGACATGTTTACAGGCTGTCACTGACCACTAAACATCTGACTTTGCTTTATAAACTCTAAAGCATCTGAACAAAGCCAGTTTGATTTTGTGTGTGCGTGTTTCAGATCAAAAAGGTGGATACCAACAAAAACAAGGGTACCAGAGAGGTATGTGAAGTGGAACACCGAACTCTTCATGGCAAACACAAGCAGTTATGAAGGTTAAATGATGTTTATTGTTGAGATCATTTATATTTTTGTTTGTTTGTGATCACAGACCAGAAAGGAGTTTACCAGCAGAAACAGACGGGATACCAGCGAGGCGGCTACAGAAATCAAACCAAGGCAACTACTGAGTGGGGTGCAGATATCAAAAAAATATTTTCACCATAAAGTTTGCAGTGAAGTTGTTCTGCTGCTCCTCAATTTCAGGTTATTGTTAGAAAATTCATAAAGTCACTGCAGTGTGGGGAAGTGTTTCAAATTAAATAAAGAATATTACACAGTGTGTTTTGAGCCTTTTTGATTTATTTAACTTGCATGAAATGGCTTCACTAGAGCCGACTGAAAATCAGTTTCTTTTTAATCAGGCAGACAACATAGTTACAGCAACCACGGCAATAATCAGACGTCTGTCTTCGCTGCAACTTAGTGTGTGCTGTTATTGTTGTGGAGCAACTGTTAAAATATTGTAATGCTGCTTTTAAAAGTTTGACACTTAATAATTAACTCTTCCTCGAATTAAATAACTTTAGGTTCAGAAAGGCTATTTATAAGTTTCAGATCACATTCAGACAGTTTATATATAGCATATATATTCAGGGCTGTGAAAACTCAGCGGATCCGAGGAATTCCGCAGATTGCATCATGGGGGGTGGGGGTGGAGTTAGTTTGTACTCTAATTGTGATCACTGAGTTTTTAAAATGCCTATCGCAAAATGTTTTTTTTTTTTTTTTCTTTTTTTTTTAACGACATCATCCAAGTTTTATAAGCCAGCGGACACTGATCTGTGTGTTACAGATACAAATCCTTGTCATCTGATCCGCGGAACATGGCGGTTGGAACTGGTTTGCTGTGGTGACACTGTGCTCTTAAGCTAAATGTAGCATGTGGACATCGCAAACTTTTAGAGCTCTCAAGTTTTTAAAAGAATTTTGCAGCAGAGCGAAGATGGCGAGAAAGATGGTTGAAAAAGTTTGACAGGGACAACAATCCGTGGAGTTGTCACTGGCTTCCATGAACACATCTGAAAGATAAAACGGGAAAAGTGAACTGTGCCATCAGGAAACACAGTAAGAATTTTTCTAAATAAACGTGCTGTTCAAAACAGGATTTAGACAAGATTATGTGTCTTTTTTATTACTAATCTACACTTTCTTTCATTGGAAACAATACATTGTGGCTTTGAAATGGATTACATGAATTTACACAAGAATGTAAATGAGTTTTAATAAGTAGAGTTTTTTTATGGGGGAAAAAACACTGGCTTTGAGTGCATTTGCAGGAATTTACACAACAATGTGACTTTTTTACTATAAGGTGTGTTATTGATATTTTACCCTGATTTTCAAAATATTCTACAAGCTTCAGCTATGGTTTTTGAAATGCTGTAACAGTCTTTTCAGTCTTCATGAAGTTCATAGAGTTTAATTGTTCTGAGTTATGCATAATTTGGTTTACAATTAAAAGGAAAATCATTCCATGTCCTACTTCCACGTCATATTCTATTATTTCAACATTATCATTGACAGCTTAAATGAATGGCTGAATCTCGGATCATTTACATATGCACTTATTTTGAGTTGGGTTTTTTTGTTGTTGTTTGTTTGTCTTCTTCCAGGAGATGCTGAAAATGGATCATTAGATACAAAATTAATTTAGTTTTGGCCCTAGGCTCTGGCTCGACCCCCTGCAAATTTTCCTCAGATTTCACAATTTTCATTTCACAACCCTGTATATTTAGTGTGTACGTCTCACAAATTAAATGCAGCTGCCTGCACATTTCTCTGCCACATGTATCAGCACACAAAAATGGAAATATTTATTTTACAGTATCAAAGTGACTTAACTAAAAGAAAAGCTAGAACCATGAGTTTAGTTGCAACATCAGCTTTGTAGATAAGCTTACATTATGTGTATTTCACATTAATAAAGCTTATTTTCAATGCACCTTTTGAAAACGGGTCAAAGTAATAAAAATAATAGTAATAAAAAATATTTGACTTCTATATGAGCTGAACTTTCAGCCCGAGATCCAGAAACATGTATGCGTTTGGTACGTTTGGCCCTTGGCACCACCTGCAGAGTTCTTGTGTGACTGTGGTTTAAACCTGTAAATCTGAAGGAGTAATGGTGCTCAGGCAGATTTGATTTCTTCTGAGTTGGAAGCTTGTTAGCTGCCTCCTCTCAGCTTCCGCTTTATTCGCTGGCGAAACTCCTGCTTCAGGAGGTCTCTCTCTTTGCGGATCCCCTGCAATACAGTGCGGTTCTCCTGAGCCCGGCGCACCAGATAGGGCACCGTGTCGTCCACCGAGCCGTAAGGCACTGACTTGTACACAGTGTAACCCTCCTTAGCTGGCAAGGGGGAATATAGTATAAGACAGAACATCAAAATACAGGCACGTGCACAGACATACCAATACCAGCACACTTAAAAATGTCAGGTTGAAAAATAGGTTAATTCATCCTCGTGGTGTCAAAAATAGTGTTTTCAGCTATTTTCCAGAGTATGTCATGGCTTGCTTTTGTTTTTACTAGTTTGGGAGGCCCTACGACATATATTGAAAAACCATGAGTTTGTTCTTAATATTTTCAGTAACTGTAGTGTACTTTCACAGGACTCAAAGCACTAAACAAAATAAATTCCAATTATAAAAAAGTAAATGTAAATAATATGAAGTACACTTCAGCAATGTGCAAACAAATTAAGGAGCTGCTGTAGAAAAAAAGGTGCGACTTGTATATATGAATGTTCCTCTTCAAGAGGGCTTTTTTAACAGCTGCAACTTATACTCTGGAACATACAGTATATATCTTCCACGGTATTAGGGCTTTGCTTATTGTGATGAATGTGACTTCATCTGCAGTTTAAAACCCACAAAAAAAAATGCACATCATACCCAGTTTAGAAGCCTATATTAGTTTGAACAGTCATTATGATCTCAAGCCCCAAAAATTGAAAGGTTTGGGTAGAACGTGTTGAGTATTTGTCTATTTCTCAACATCCCAGTAAAATATTAGTCATCTGATTAGGTCATAAATGAGATCACAATCTCCTGCATCATCTGGCTGTTGAGTGAAAAACAATCTTAATATACTCGACTATACCACAATACAAGTGCATGCAAACACACATACAGACTGTGCTGCCTTTAGCGTTTTAGCATTTGGTGAATTACAGGATGTTTATAGTTTTTCAGTGATTGGTTACATAAGGGATGGACTAACACACATTCAACGACTATATTTTTGCCGCACAGGCCTTTAAATCAATCGGTGCAAGGAACAACTCCAATAAATCCCTTTTCTCATAAATACACACTAGGATGGAATGTTGAGAGCTGAAACAGGATACAGGATTTTGATTTAGTCTATCAAAGCTCCTCAGAGTGTACACCGATTCTTAGCTTTTTCCTAATATTTCCAATAATTCATCCATTCTGACTTTACTGTCAGTGACGTTGACCGTACCCCACCCCACCTTTTAATAAGCTAATTGTATGATTAGATGCTAAATTATAAAGAGCGCAGTTTGAGGCAGAACTCACCAAGTGTGAGGGAGACGTGATCACACATTCCCAGCAGCTGCCCAAAGCACACGGAGCCGCCGTCTTTGTCTATCCCCAATTCTTCCATCCTGATGACAAAATAAAGATGCGTTAACATAGCGCCTGTTCTTGTGACGTCGCATTCGGCCTGTGCTTCAAGCTGTATCTGGGGACTGTGCCTGACGTCAGTAACAATCATCCCTGTGCCAAAGCAATCAGCCGTCAGATCTTTGAATGACTTTCAGCTAGTGGCCCCAACACCGGCGGTGATGAAGTGCTTTGAGTGATTCATCTTGGGACACTTGAAGAACAGCATCCCCCTTCCTTGAACCAGCACTAGTTTGCCAACAAGGCAAACGGGTCAACCGAGGATGCTGTCTCACTGGCCCGTCATTCTGCCCTCACCCACCTCGACCAGCAATAGCTATGTGCTATAGATTATAGCTTCGCATTCAGCATCATCTCCCCCCACAAACTTGCCACCAAGCTGGTTCTCCTGGGCCTTAACACACATTTGTGTAGCTGTGTCCTGGGACTTCCTCACCAGCAAACCACAGACTGTACACACGGTCTCCTCCAGCATCACCCTGAACATCGATGCACCACAGGGCTGTGTGTTGAGCCCCTTCCTCTTCTCCCTCAACACACAGGACTGCAAACCTACTCATGAGAACACCACCATTATAACGTTTGCAGACGACATTATCGTGGTAGGCAGGATTACAGCCAGCGATGAGGCTGCCTACAGAACAGAGGTTGAGAACCTGGAGAACAATCTGATCTTCAACGCAACAAAGCCAAAGGAGCTGATCTTCACTTACAGTAGTGTTCAGAATAATAGTAGTGCTATGTGACTAAAAACATTAATCCAGGTTTTGAGTATATTTCTTATTGTTACATGGGAAACAAGGTACCAGTAGATTCTCACAAATCCAACAAGACCAAGCATTCATGATATGCACACTCTTAAGGCTATGAAATTGGGCTATTAGTAAAAAAAAAACAAAAAAAAAAAGTAGAAAAGGGGGTATGGTATGGTATGATTTTATTTCTCAGGGACAGTGCACAATAATACATTGACCTAAAAAAAAAAACAGGAAAGATGCATTGTGCCAGGTTATACCAAAAAATACTAATTTCCACCTGTAGTCCCTGGACAGGTTGATGTCTAACTATAAATAACAGCATTTGTAAATGAAAAGAAAATCCATTTAGCACAAAGACTATTGATACTGTAAACATATAATACCTCACCCCTCAAATATACCATTCATAAAAACCTTCAACATTTTATCAATTCAAAGACATATACAAAAGATACCACATATATATACGTACACACATACACATAGCCACACTTTTCAAACATCTTCACACTATATTCTCACACTTACATCATACACTCAACAAAATATAAACGCAACACTTTGGTTTTGCTCCCATTTTGTATGAGATGAACTCAAAGATCTAAAACTTTTTCCACATACACAATATCACCATTTCCCTCAAATATTGTTCACAAACCAGTCTAAATCTGTGATAGTGAGCACTTCTTTGCTGAGATAATCCATCCCACCTCACAGGTGTGCCATATCAAGATGCTGATTAGACATCATGATTAGTGCACAGGTGTGCCTTAGACTGCCCACAATAAAAGGCCACTCTGAAAGGTGCAGTTTTATCACACAGCACAATGCCACAGATGTCACAAGTCATTTGAGGGAGCGTGCAATTGGCATGCTGACAGCAGGAATGTCAACCAGAGCTGTTGCTCGTGTATTGAATGTTCATTTCTCTACCATAAGCCGTCTCCAAAGGCGTTTCAGAGAATTTGGCAGTACATCCAACCAGCCCCACAACTGCAGACCACGTGTAACCACACCAGCCCAGGACCTCCACATCCAGCATGTTCACCTCCAAGATCGTCTGAGACCAGCCACTCGGACAGCTGCTGAAACAATCGGTTTGCATAACCAAAGAATGTCTGCACAAACTGTCAGAAACTGTCTCAGGGAAGCTCATCTGCATGCTCGTCGTCCTCATTGGGGTCTCGACCTGACTCCAGTTCGTCGTCGTAACCGACTTGAGTGGGCAAATGCTTACATTCGCTGGCGTTTGGCACGTTGGAGAGGTGTCCTCTTCACGGATGAATCCCGGTTCACACTGTTCAGGGCAGATGGCAGACAGCGTGTGTGGCGTCGTGTGGGTGAGCGGTTTTCTGATGTCAGTGTTGTGGATCGAGTGGCCCATGGTGGCGGTGGGGTTATGGTATGGGCAGGCGTCTGTTATGGACGAAGAACACAGGTGCATTTTATTGATGGCATTTTGAATGCACAGAGATACCGTGACGAGATCCTGAGGCCCATTGTTTTGCCATACATCCAAGAACATCACCTCATGTTGCAGCAGGATAATGCACGGCCCCATGTTGCAAGGATCTGTACACAATTCTTGGAAGCTGAAAATGTCCCAGTTCTTGCATGGCCGGCATACTCACCGGACATGTCACCCATTGAGCATGTTTGGGATGCTCTGGACCGGCGTATACGACAGCGTGTGCCAGTTCCTGCCAATATCCAGCAACTTTGCACAGCCATTGAAGAGGAGTGGACCAACATTCCACAGGCCACAATTGACAACCTGATCAACTCTATGCGAAGGAGATGTGTTGCACTGCATGAGGCAAATGGTGGTCACACCAGATACTGACTGGTATCCCCCCGCCAGTAAAATAAAACTGCACCTTTCAGAGTGGCCTTTTATTGTGGACAGTCTAAGGCACACCTGTGCACTAATCATGGTGTCTAATCCGCATCTTGGTATGGCACACCTGTGAGGTGGGATGGATTATCTCAGCAAAGGAGAAGTGCTCACTATCACAGATTTAGACTGGTTTGTGAACAATATTTGAGGGAAATGGTGATATTGTGTATGTGGAAAAAGTTTTAGATCTTTGAGTTCATCTCATACAAAATGGGAGCAAAACCAAAAGCGTTGCGTTTATATTTTTGTTGAGTGTATATACAAATCATATTTTTCAGACGCCTGCACTCTGTGCTCTCACGTGCACACACTCTCATACACATACATTCATCAGTGGTGGGTGCAAACTTGCTTTGATAAAAGCCATTTCTTTGTCAGCTGTGCAAACGTTGGAAAAGTTGTACATTTCATTATGTCGTTTGGAAAGATATTCCACTGACTAGAGGCAACAACAGAAAAGGCAGATTTGGCAAAAGAGGTCCTACATTTAGCAATGCTGCACTCTCCTCTAGAGGTCGCCCTTGTAGCTCGAGTTGTTCTTTCTGAGCACAATGTGACAAACCTTCTTAGGGGAGGAGCAGCCATGTCATCTGTCAAGAGTAGACAGATATTTGCATGTATTATTAGATTGACAAAATTTAAAAAATCATACTTAGAATAAGACAATGATGATATTGTCTGGATTTCCTATCATGAATTTTTATTGCCCTTTGGAACATTGATTCAGTGGCTTTAGGACTGATTTACTGGCCTACGACCAACTAGTCACGCAATACAGAAGGCGTGAGAGAATCATAGAATTTAAATACATATGAGATGCCTCAGTAGTAAGAGATCCTCGAATGTACCTAAAATTTGCCAGATTAAATTTTAAAGAATTACACAATTTCTTGACATGATTTTTAAAAGTCAAGGTTGGGTCAAGGGTAACGCCCAAGTAGGTAAAATTATTTACATTTTTTATTTTATTTTTTTCCCCATTTATATGGATGTCTGGTTGATTTAAAGGTTTTTGTCTGTTTGTAAAGTACATTGCAACCATTTTATCAACATTTAGTGTGAGATAATTTTGTAGCCAAGCAGCAACCTTTTTCAATTCTGTTAATTTTGTGGCCACTTCTATCATGTTCTTTCCGTGACTAAACAGGACAGTATCGTCCGCATACATAATGATGTTAATGTCACACACTGATGGAAGATCATTAATGTACAAACTAAAAAGCAGCGGCCCCAAAATGGAACCCTGCGGAACTCCCATAGTGCAGTCTTTTAAAGGGGACAATGTGTGATTTACTCAAACACATTGTTTCCTGCCACTTAGGTATGATGCGATCCAATTTATTGTCTGATTTGACAGTTCAAAATCTGATAGTTTCCTTATTAAGACATTGTGAGAAACAGTATCGAAAGCCTTTCGCAGGTCCAGAAACACAGCTCCCACTACACCTCCATGATCTAAATTTGTTTTAATTACTTCAAGGAAGTAGGAGCAAGCTGTCTCTGTTGAATATTTTTTCTGAAACCAAATTGAAAATGATTTAAAAGAGATTTGGTTTCGATGTGTGTAATGAATTGCTCTGCTACTACCTTTTCATACACTTTGGAGTTGGCAGGGAGGATGGTGATAGGCCGGTAATTACTGACCTTTAGTTTGTCTCCAGACTTACGTATTGGCGTGACAATACCAGTTTTCAGTACATCAGGAAAGATAGCGTCTCTAATAGACTGATTAATTAATTTACTCAACACTGGTGTTAGACTTTCCTTGTTTGTTTTTAGAAAGGCATTATCTAAGCCATACAGATCTTTTGCTTTGCTATTACTGAGTTGCCCAATGAGCCTTTCCACCTTTGCATCATTAACAGGTGTCAAACTAAAGGCAGATACATCACAGACTGAGTTGTTTCCAGCAAGGTGCTGAAAACAACTGAGCCAGTCTCTGAACAGAGTTTATAAAATATTCATTGAAAAACATTGCTAGTGTTGCATCATCATTTTGGTACTATCATCTATTTTTAGCTGTAGGTCATATCGAGTGTTTTTTTTTTTCATTTCCAAGAAATTTGTCCATACTTCTCCACAACAATTTACTATTCCCTTTTGCATCTTTAATTAGATTAAGGAAGAAATCTGCCTTTGCTTTTCTAAGTAATGTGACCTTGTTTCTCAGACTTGGTAAGGTTAGTCCTTACTGGCGTAAAGTGCCTTGATTTGACTTTCTTATGATCTGGTACTATATAAATATAATTATAAGTGAATAGTATATTGATGTGTATGTCTGTGTGTCGACATGTAGTAGTGAATTTATATTTATGTAAATATGACTGATTAGAATTGTTGGACTTGTACTAGCAGGGGTGGGCGCTAATAAGCTTTGCTTCAGCCCACACCCTTTCGGACTCACTAGTTTTGTCTGTGTTTGTTTGTGGAATTGTTCATTTTTTTCTATTTTAATATTTTGTGTGCCGAATTAAAAACTTTGTCAAACTTGTCAAACTTTGTCAAACTTTGTCAAACTTCGATATATTAATTGATCAGAGGTTAATCTAGTTTTGATAAACTTTTTAAGTGAGGCATCTCTTTTTTTCATAAATTCCCAGAGGTCACTATTGAACCACGGCAAGCCTTGATTTTTTTTGTCTTTATGTATTTTAATATTAAATCATTACACGCTTCCTCACATGATTTATTTTCTGTTATGTCATCCCAGTTTGTTTGCTTTAGATCATTTTCCAATAGAGACAGATCCTTCTTTGAAATGAAAGATATACGTTGGTTGGTTTTTAATTGAATTTGATCCCTAAATCTGGTTTTATTTAATTTTCTGGCAACCAATATAAGATTATGATCAGATAATCCAGTTAATAAATTATATATTTTCAATATCCTTTCAGGTTTGTTTGTGAAGATTAAGTCTATAAGTGTTTGAGAAGTTTTTGTTATCCTTGTGGGTTTATTAATTATTTGTCTCATCTGGAATGATTTCATAATTTCTTTAAGGTTCTTTTTACGTGTTTTATCTGCCCAGTTTATATTCATATCCCCCATTAATAGGACCTCTTTCCCTTCAAACATGTTCACAATAATAGTAGTGTGGCATTCAGTCAGTGATTTTGTCAGTTTTGTGGAACAAACAGGTGTGAATCAGGTGTCCCCTATGTAAGGATGAAGCCAGCACCTGTTGAACATGCTTTTCTCTTTGAAAGCCTGAGGAAAATGGGACGTTCAAGACATTGTTCAGAAGAACAGCGTAATTTGATTAAAAAGTTGATTGGAGAGGGGGAAACTTATACGCAGGTGCAAAAAATTGTAGGCTGTTCATCTACAATGATCTCCAATGCTTTAAAATGGACAAAAAAAAAACAGAGACGTGTGGAAGAAAATGGAAAACAACCATCAAAATGGATAGAAGAATAACCAGAATGACAAAGGCTCACCCATTGATCAGCTCCAGGATGATCAAAGACAGTCTGGACTTACCTGTAAGTGCTGTGACAGTTAGAAGACGCCTGTGTGAAGCTAATTTATTTGCAAGAATCCCCCGCAAAGTCCCTCTGTTAAATAAAAGACGTGCAGAAGAGGTTACAATTTGCCAAAGAACACATCAACTGGCCTAAAGAGAAATGGAGGAATATTTTGTGGACTGATGAGAGTAAAATTGTTCTTTTTGGGTCCAAGGGCCACAGACAGTTTGTGAGACGACCCCCAAACTCTGAATTCAAGCCACAGTTCACAGTGAAGATAGTGAAGCATAGTGATGCAAGCATCGTGATATGGGCATGTTTCTACTATTATGCTGTTGGGCCTATATATCGCATACCAGGTATCATGGATCAGTTTGGATATGTTACAATACGAAGTTATTGTACTTGGCCCCACAAATCTTAGAAACATGGTGTCTAACCAGATCCTTACTCTGGATGGCATTACCCTGACCTCTAGTAATACTGTGAGAAATCTTGGAGTCATTTTTGATCAGGATATGTCATTCAAAGTGCATATTAAACAAATATGTAGGACTGCTTTTTTGCATTTACGCAATATCTCTAAAATCAGAAAGGTCTTGTCTCAGAGTGATGCTGAAAAACTAATTCATGCATTTATTTCCTCTAGGCTGGACTATTGTAATTCATTATTATCAGGTTGTCCTAAAAGTTCCCTAAAAAGCCTTCAGTTAATTCAAAATGCTGCAGCTAGAGTACTGACGGGGACTAGAAGGAGAGAGCATATCTCACCCATATTGGCCTCTCTTCATTGGCTTCCTGTTAATTCTAGAATAGAATTTAAAATTCTTCTTCTTACTTATAAGGTTTTGAATAATCAGGTCCCATCTTATCTTAGGGACCTCGTAGTACCATATTACCCCAATAGAGCGCTTCGCTCTCAGACTGCAGGCTTACTTGTAGTTCCTAGGGTTTGTAAGAGTAGAATGGGAGGCAGAGCCTTCAGCTTTCAGGCTCCTCTCCTGTGGAACCAGCTCCCAATTCAGATCAGGGAGACGGACACCCTCTCTACTTTTAAGATTAGGCTTAAAACTTTCCTTTTTGCTAAAGCTTATAGTTAGGGCTGGATCAGGTGACCCTGAACCATCCCTTAGTTATGCTGCTATAGACGTAGACTGCTGGGGGGTTCCCATGATGCACTGTTTCTTTTTCTTTTTGCTCTGTATGCACCACTCTGCATTTAATCATTAGTGATCGATCTCTGCTCCCCTCCACAGCATGTCTTTTTCCTGGTTCTCTCCCTCAGCCCCAACCAGTCCCAGCAGAAGACTGCCCCTCCCTGAGCCTGGTTCTGCTGGAGGTTTCTTCCTGTTAAAAGGGAGTTTTTCCTTCCCACTGTAGCCAAGTGCTTGCTCACAGGGGGTCGTTTTGACCATTGGGGTTTTACATAATTATTGTATGGCCTTGCCTTACAATATAAAGCGCCTTGGGGCAACTGTTTGTTGTGATTTGGCGCTATATAAAAAAAATTGATTGATTGATTGATATGTCAAAATACTTGAAGAGGACATGCCCTTGAAATGGGTGTTTCAACAAGACAATGACCCCAAGCACACTAGTAAACGAGCAAAATCTTGGTTCCAAACCAACAAAATGAATGCCACGCAGATGTGAGGAAATCATGAAAAATTGTGGTTATACAGCTAAATACTAGTTTAATGATTCACAGGATTGATAAAAAAAAAAAGCAGTTTGAACATAATAGTTTTGAGTTTGTAACGTCAACAGCAGATGCTACTATTATTGTGAACACCCCCTTTTCTACTTTTTTTACTAATAGCCCAATTTCATAGCCTTAAGAGTGTGCATATCATGAATGCTTGGTCTTGTTGGATTTGTGAGATTCTACTGAATCTACTGGTACCTTGTTTCCCATGTAGCAATAAGAAATATACTCAAAACCTGGATTAATCTTTTTAGTCACATAGCACTACTATTATTCTGAACACTACTGTATATCGCCCCATCAGCGACGAGAGTGTAGGTCATGCAGAGTATCAAGTACCTCAGCATTAACATCGGCCACAATATGACCTGGACCTTCAACACAACAGTAGCGTTCAAGATAGGTCTCCAGAGGCTTCACTTCCTGAGGTTCCTGAAGAGAGCGCGACCTCCACAACAGCTGCTGGTGAGCTTCTACAGGTCAGCCATTGAGTTCATCCTCATGTACTGTATCTCAGTATGGTACTCTGGCTGCACTGCAGACAACAGAAAAGCTCTCCAGCTCCCCAGACTAGAGAACATTCACAGGACCCGCTGCATCAGGCAGGTCACAGGGACAGCACACATCCTAGGCACTATCTTCACCCAAACCTTAAGACGGAAAACATCTTCTACCACAGAGCTGTCACACTGCTGAACACTGACCCCATCGAACCCAACAGAAAATCACATCCATTACACCACTTTAGCACATTGCATACAGCTGTAAATACTGTTTATTTGATATTCTTACAGCCTTTGCTCACCGTAAAAATTGTTTCATATTACTTCTGCTCAGTGCTAATATCAGATTTTTTTTATTGCTTTTATTTTGGCACCTGGAAGATGACTCCAATATTGTGCAATGACACTAAAGATATCTTATTTCAAGAGCAGACGGTCAAGTTCAAACTTCATGTTTTATACTGTACCGCTGCACAAAAATTGGAACATTTTCTAAAACTGCAAAAATATTTCTAAACAAATATTACTTTTAATTATTAAAATTTTTCAAATGTAACACTTTACAACAGCTAATGCAAGAAATAACAGTGAATTTTGAGTTAGCTGCTCAGTAATCATTGACTAATAGAGCTCAGTATCTCAGTTGTGTACAAATAACAACCTAATACTGATACTTCATCCAGTGATATTTTTTTTCTTCTTCTTCTTCTTTTTTCATGTCATTGGCATGCTAATGTGATCTTACCGCATCGCGGCTTGCCTCACTGACTCCTCGTTGTGTGTGGCGAATATGATCCGGTAGCGATCAGGGTTCTGTGAGATGGCATCCAGCATTACGTTGAGCGAGCCATTGTAACTGCATTAAAAACAAGGACATGCCAATGAATAAATGGTTACAAATACTTAATTTTGCCTCATCATGTGTCCGCGATGGGCAGCACGGTGGCTTAGTGGTTAGCACTGTGGCCTTACAGCGAGAAGGTCCCAGATTCGTTTCCGACCTGGTCCTTTCTGTGAGGAGTTTCCATGTTCTCCCCATGTTTTTGTGGGTTCCCTCTGGGTGCTCCGGCTTCTTCCAACTTCCAACGACATGCATGTTTGGTGAACTGGTGACTGTAAATTGTCCGTAGGTGTGAGTCCGAGTGTGAATGTGTTTGTCTGTCTTGTGTATATGCGACAGACAGCCGGTTTCTCACAGGTGTACCTCGCCACTCGCCCAGTCAATACTGGAATAGGCCCCAGCCCCCAATGACTCTTAATTGGAATAAGTGAGGTTAGAGAATAAATTAATGAATCTGCCTGTAAACATAGACAATTATAAGTAAGGTATGACTAGTTCTCCTCCAAGACCTGCTGGATCCAAATGAAGTAATTTACTAAATTTATACAGAAAGCGGTTTTTAGACACAGCCACAGGCATCTGTATGTTTTCAAGATCTCTTAAGAAGTTTCTGTGAAGGCTCTCAGTTGTCCAGGTGGTTTCCACAGTAGAGAAGCTTGAATCTTCGACTGGACTGGGTTGCTTGACGCGAGGACGTTTCACTTCAAATCGCAGAAGCTTCCTCAGCTGAAATTCTTGCTCTGGTAGTCTGACTTCTGTCTTGACTCTTGTAGAGAAGAAATGAATGAAACGTCCTCGCGTCAAGCAACCCAGTCCAGTCGAAGATTCAAGCTTCTCTACTAACTCTTAAGAACAAGATCAAACATGACGGGTTCATTGGGCCTAAGGATGGGAAGATGTGACTTGAGTTGTGGTTCTACACTGAATGACTCCATAGGCAAGACCCCCTCTGAGCAGCCGCCCCCCTCCCAAAAAAACCCCACAAAATTTTGTACAAACATCCAGTTTTTATAATTTTATTTTCATTATCATTAATACTTTAGAAGTGCCCCTGAAATTGCCAAGACCAAACCCTACCAGGTCAGCCAAAGGGGAATTCTCCACTAGCCAAGCTAGCAGGAACATCTTTTCAATCTGGACTTCACCATGCTACACATGCTAACTGTCTGTCAACTATGCTATATTAATCTGTCTCATTTCAATTTATTTTCATTTATATAGCACCAAATCACAACAAAGTTGCCCCAAGGCGCTTCACACACGTAAGGTCTAACCTTACTAACTCCCAGAGCAAGCACATAGTCGACAGTGGTAAAGAAAACTCCCTCTGATTTGAGGAAGAAACCTCAAGCAGACCAGACTCAAAGGGGTGACCCTCTGCTTGGGCCATTCTACCAACACAATAGACAAAACAGGAAATTATACAAGAAATTTTGGGAGAATGTTAATGTTAACACCCAACGTTAACCCAAATTATGGCTATAAATAATAACTGAACTTGTAACAGTTTTGTGCAACAGACTGGCATCGTGTCCAGGGTGTACACCACCTCACGCCCTATGATTGCTGGGAAAGGTCCCAGACCCCTGCAACCCTTAAATGGAGTACACATTGAATGAGTGAGTAACAGTTTTGTTGCAAGTATGAGTCATTCTTCTATTTAAACATGTGTTAATTTTGCACACATTACTATTTTAATATTTGAGATTTCTCCCCTAAAATAACCACCCAAAAATAACAGAAATTTATGTTTGCACTAGTTAAAGAATTATTCTATTTACCTGTAACTAGGCTTCAGCCAATTTATCTCAGTGTCTCATACATAATTTACAATTATTATTATTGTTGTTGTTGTTGTTATTAGTGCATCCCTCTGACAAATTCCAGTTTGTCATTTAACTGTGTAAAATAATAATTTTAAAAAGCCTAACAATTTCTCTGATCATTTTGAGTACAATTTTATGGTGTAATTAGTTGTTTGTTAAAATCGAATTGTACCAAAACAGGTAACATTAGCTCTTCATTCATGACATGGATGCTGTAATCATACAGAGAACACACAGTTGCATACCTTTATCCATTGTTCATTTCTCCTCTTCTACATTTCTATTTTTTTCCTAAATTGGGCACCTGATGGCTTTGACCATTTTCTATCCATTTCTGTTTATTTGGCTCCCGACAATCAACAAGATCTCCCCAGTCACAACCAGAAGTTAAGACTAAACCAGTTCACCCGAGTGACCACATAATCGTTTTGTATAACTTATTTTTATTAGCCATTTCACACAATTGAGAAAAACATGTAGGAGTTATAGGCTGTATTCATAATATTATGAATGAAATGTACGTTATTTGGAAGAAAGTCAAGATGTAACTGATTTTAGCCCACTAACCACTCACCTTTGTCCCTTCTAGGAACATGCTCCCCCCCCCCCCCAACTAAAAAAAAAAAGTGTAATTGTACATCCACTACAGTAGGTGGCAGTGGCGCTCTCATTGTCTGAGTGTGAGCAGGGAGCATTGAGGACTCTAGCAGAATAGAACGCAGCTCTATGTAGTAGAGGTGGGTGATACCGGGAATTTTGGTATTGATCCGATACCAAGTAAATACAGGCCCAGTGTCACCGATACCGATACTTTTTCATATTTAAGCTTCATAGATCCAAAGGATCCAAAAGACCTAGGATAGAATTTCGCCAAACATTGTACGTGACAAGAAAATACTTTATTATCACAATCAACATTTTTGTTTAAAAAAAAATCACTCAACTTAAAACAAAATCTCCTGAGGTAGAGAGCTGACAAACCACAATACAAGGCTGCACTGCTCCGTGTTGTGTGACACAGTGCAGCGCTGCTCTTACAGACAGAGAGGAGACTTTGATCTTTAATCTGCGTGCGCAGCACTCAGTGCATGCAGTAGAGAAAAAAGCTTGAGTATCGATCTTTTTACATGAGGATCGTTCAATATCGATACCAGTGTTGGTATCAATATTATCGATATTAGGATCGATCCACCCAATTCTAGCTCTTCACCAGCATCTCTCAATCTCAAAGTCCAAGGACCCAGAGACAAGCATGCCATGATCACTTCATCAGGAGAACTGATCAGCCAGGCTGAGAGTCTGATGTCATTTTCAAAAAGAATAATTAATAAAGCTGTCTTTGTTCACCAGATCTTTACTCTTCCAGTACACAACCTTTTGATATTCGCTTGGTTTCGCTGGCTAATTTGGGTTTGAGGATGAATCCAGAAGTGTTGGTTGCCATGACCCCACCTGTTGTTAGTGTCCTCCCAGCACATATGGATGGGATCCTCACGTCCCTCCTTCTCTGCCAGCTTCCTCTCTTTGTCCATGTAGGCTCCTCTGACCAGTTTGACTCCCAGACAGAATCCCTCGGAGCGGGACAGACGCAGCGCCTCTAAGAGCAGAGACCTGGACTCCTGACAAACAGACCAGCAAACACAAACTCACAGTCTGCATCGTGTTGAACCTGAACACTACTGATAGCAAAGTGCGACAAACACCTTCAGGTAGCACTGATACGTGTTCCAGATCCAAGCACCGTCTTTGTTAAACTTCTTCATCAATGCCATGGCAACTATGGAGAGGGCGGGGTTCATGTATGTGTACTCTGCATCAACCAGGACTCGCACTTTGTTGACACTAGCCTTAAAGAACACAGGTGACAATTTAAGACGAACTGCCATCTCGCTCTAATGCATCACTCTAACCTTCCCAAAATCCTTTGCAGAAGTACCTCTGCTATTTTGTTGAGTCTCTGCAGGCCACAGAGGAAGTGGGCAGCCTCTCCTTTGTCCAAACCAGGGAAGCTGATTGGCTGATGGGTTAGGGCAAAGGTCAGGTCATTACAAACTCTGTAGATATTTATACAAAGTCAGATAAAAGTTATTTTTGTGAACTGTGGGTGTACCTCTCTGTTCATCGCGCTGACCAGCAGATCCAGCTCGTACGGTTGCTGTGCCATCAGCGTTGTGAGCTTCACCTTGATGCAGGCAGAACAAACAAAAGCGTGGGAATTATGAAACCCACAGTGCCGCAGCTGTGAAAACACTCATAAACATGCATTCTAATCTTTAAACCTGAAAGATTAGCTTTCTTCATTTTGGAAAGTAATTACAGCATGTTACTATATATATATATATATATATATATATATATATATATATATATATATATATATATATATATATATATATATATATATATATATATATATATATATACAGTAGTGTTCAGAATAATAGTAGTGCTATGTGACTAAAAAGATTAATCCAGGTTTTGAGTATATTTCTTATTGTTACATGGGAAACAAGGTACCAGTAGATTCAGTAGATTCTCACAAATCCAACAAGACCAAGCATTTATGATATGCACACTCTTAAGGCTATGAAAATGGGCTATTAGTAAAAAAAAAACAAGTAGAAAAGGGGGTGTTCACAATAATAGTAGTGTTCGTCAATTTTGTGGAACAAACAGGTGTGAATCAGGTGTCCCCTATTTAAGGATGAAGCCAGCACCTGTTGAACATGCTTTTCTCTTTGAAAGCCTGAGGGAAATGGGATGTTCAAGACATTGTTCAGAAGAACAGCTTAGTTTGATTAAAAAGTTGATTGGAGAGGGGAAAACTTATACGCAGGTGCAAAAAATGATATGCTGTTCATCTACAATGATCTCAAATGCTTTAAAATGGACAAAAAAAACCAGAGATGCGTGGAAGAAAATGGAAAACAATGATCAAAATGGATAGAAGAATAACCAGAATGGCAAAGGCTCACCCATTGATCAGCTCCAGGATGATCAAAGACAGTCTGGAGTTACCTGTAAGTGCTGTGACAGTTAGAAGACACCTGTGTGAAGATAATTTATTTGGAAGAATCCCCCACAAAGTCCCTTTGTTAAATAAAAGACGTGCAGAAGAGGTTACAATTTGCCAAAGAACACATCAACTGGCCTAAAGAGAAATGGAGGAATATTTTGTGGACTGATGAGAGCAAAATTGTTCTTTTTGGGTCCAAGGGCTGCAGACAGTTTGTGAGACGACCCCCAAACAAGGAATTCAAGCCACAGTTCACAGTGAAGACAGTGAAGCATGGTGGTGCAAGCATCATGATATGGGCATGTTTCTCCTACTATGGTGTTGGGCCTATATATCGCATACCAAGTATCATGGATCAGTTTGGATATGTCAAAATACTTGAAGAGGTCATGTTGCCTTATGCTGAAGAGGACATGCCCTTGAAATGGGTGTTTCAACAAGACAATGACCCCAAGCACACTAGTAAATGAGCAAAAGCTTGGTTCCAAACCAACAAAATTAATGCCTTGCAGATGTGAAGAAATCATAAAAAAACTGTGGTTATACAACTAAATACTAGTTTAGTGATTCACAGGATTGCTAAAAAAGCAGTTTGAACATAACAGTTTTGCGTTTGTAGCGTCAACAGCAGATGCTACTATTATTGTAAACACCCCCTTTTCTACTTTTTTTTTTACTAATAGCCCAATTTCATAGCCTTAAGAGTGTGCATATCATGAATGCTTCATCTTGTTGGATTTGTGAGAATCTACTGAATCTACTGGTACCTTGTTTCCCATGTAACAATAAGAAATATACTCAAAACCTGGATTAATCTTTTTAGTCACATAGCACTACTATTATTCTGAACACTACTATATATATATATATATATACAGTGCATTCATAGCATTTTTCACATTTTATGTCTGCAAACCGTTAATTGCAAAACACAAATACTGAAAAAATATCTCCCAAAATGTGAATGCAGGTCTTGCAAAACGTGAATATCGTTCATTTTAATATATATACAGTGGTGGGCACAGCTAACCAAAAAGTTAGCTTTTATGAAGCTAAACCAATAAACCTCTAAAACATTTTTGCAGAAGTTACAGCTAAAAGCTAAACTGATAACTTTCAGTATTGATTTCAGTACACTGGCAGCTACTGACACAATGAGTCAGCGCTTCTGTCTCAGATCATCCTTCTCTCAGCAAAAGAGACTTGGTGATCACAAAGAGAGAAAGAAAAGTAGAGGAGAGGAGGAAAAAAAATCATTTATTTTTCACAACATACAGACCTGCAGGCATATCACACAAGTCAGGCACAGGCAGACAGTTTTGTCTTATGGTTAAAATTTAAAAAAAACTAATTCCAGATAAGTTATTGAAATTGTCACCTCTGCTGTTTTACAAAGTGACTATCAGCTATATGTTTTAGTTTTAAAGTAATGCAATAATTTTGAAGGTTTTAGTGTTTACAAAGTACAGACACACATGCCGCAGTGCATTATGGGAAAATTACCATCTACTGGCCACCCAGTAGATGGCAGTGTTCATAGCAGTGTAAAGAGCAGTTGCCACACATTCGCTAAAAGTGATGAATCACCTAAACAGAATTTTCAGTTTTCAAATGGACTTTTTTTTACAAATGAAAAAATGACATATTTACAAATACAGATTTATTTGTAAAACCCACCACATGTTACAGTTACTTGTGTGTTATATACTGACCAACCACTGATGTCAGGAAACTATTTTTCCCATAATGCATTGCGGCATGTGTGTCTTTAAACGCTCACACTACAGCCAGTGAGGTTAGTGCAGCAGATAACTGAAATAATCCTTCAAATGGTGATACAAGCACCAAATTTGGCACAAATATTCCTTAGGTATTACTCTTTTGAAAAAACCAACTGGCTACTTTAATTTTCCAATCGGCAGCCAGGTAGGGGTCAATTGAAGAATTACACAGAGGTCAAAATTTAAAAACGCTCCAATCGCATTAAAAACACCACATTACTTATCTGATCATAAAGATTCCAAAAAAGTATAGTTTTGACTGTCTGTGACTGAATGTTACGGGTAAAAACAGCAAGAATAGTGACAAAGGTCAATTTCAGTTTGTACAGGGGTCAAAAGTTGAAGTTGCACCAATTTTGTTTAAAAAAAAGTGAAGCCCCTTCACACATAGCAAGAATGTGGAGGAACCATTCCAACACACTAAATATTGCCATAATCTGACGCAGTCAGGTGGAAAAGAGGCGTGGTCAGCCGTGGGCTGAACACATCCGGACTGCCTCGTGCACACCTGCAGGATGCAGCCCAAACATATATCAGACAACAGTCAGATGGCACAGACTGCTGTCAGACGACGCCGACATTGGAGCTGTCACTCACTCACCCACGCAATCAAATCTCTGCTTTTCTTCACATTCCCAGCGCTAAACTGACCTCATCAGTGTGTGTCTCCCATGACAGAGTGTGCGCGTGTACGTGTGTAGAACAGGTGATCCAAATGGTGAGTGTGTGTCCACTCAGCTGCGCACATGTGTTCACAATGGCTTAAAGAGCCGCGTGTGCCTGCGTGTGTAGAACAGGTGATCAAAGCAGTGTGCGAGTGTGTGGCCAAAATGTTCGCTCAGCTGCGTGTATATGTGTTCATAAACGCTGCACCAGCCACTCTGTGTGTGCACGTGGGGTGCACGTGCGCATGTGAGCACAGGAGCTGTCCATTCAGAGAGCGCACAAACAGGCTGACAGCTGTCAGTGATCGCCTGCTGTTAGTCCAGTGAAAAAGCCCTTTAGGTGTTTGATCAGTATATACTTGCATTGCTAGATTTTATTTGTCCGGCTGGACTCTGTAACTGCTGTTGGACTGTGCTGGCAGTGCACCAACTTCCCACATGTGCGCAACTTTCAGATGCAGCCAGACTTTGTCTTTTCTCTTCTTTAAACTCCATTTTGTTGTCATTTTACTTGATACGCATCGTAACACAACTATAGTTAGATTATCATTATGGGACGGCGTTTCACATGGGATTTATTTATCCCAGAGGTGGATTATGCATTTCTCAGCTGATCGACATTGCCAGCACACACACAAAGTACCACAAGTGAGTTACATGTTTATTTATGTCATCATATGCTGGGCAAACATTTCCACATCATACCTTCTATAGACTTAGGAGGTGTATGTGTAATAATACCTGTGTTACAGTGGTGACATCCTGTTCAGCTGCATTTCTGGGTGCTGCACTGAGCCTCTGATGCGCCTACAGTGCCACATGTTATTAAATAACAACATTTCCTTCGCCCTCCCTGGCCGGGGTCCAGCGGAGATGGACAAACGTGACGCAACATGTCGACAGGCTTTGCTGTGACCATTCGATCTCAGAGCTCAATCAACCATGATCAGATCGTTTCAGATGCTGTTTTGATGCCATCAGAATATGTAAATTGCGGTCAGATGGTTGTCAGATTACACATGGATCGCCGTCGGAATAGGTGTCCCATCTCGACGGTGCCCAGAGAGTTTTGAACATGTGTATCACACTCAGGGCCGTCGGCCAATTTTGACCAACTGTGTCGACTTCTGCAGATGGCTGTCAGAATGTTTTGGAACTGAAATCCGACACTTTTCGGACGTGCGCCAATTCATAAGTCCAACGCCACTCTGCGTGATCCCGGCTATGTGTGACGGGGGTATGATGGAAATTATTGGTTGAGCTAATAGGAATAATAAATGGAATAGTTTTGACTGTGTTGAATGCTTAGTCTCCAAAGTAAAGGTCAAATAAGGTCAACGTTCATTGGATTCTGTGACATGTGACATATGTTACCCTGTAACGTGATAACTAAGCATGATACATGGTCCAAACCATTTCTTTTTAAAACTCTGTTAACTCAACTGATAATTTTCATCACTATTTACCAAAATTGGAGCAATTTTAACTTTTGACCCCTGTACAAACTGAAACTGACCTTTGTCACCATTTTTGCTGTTTTTCCCCCATAACTCCTGAACATTCAGTCATAGATAGTCCAAACTATACCTTTTTGGAATCTTTATGATCAGTCAAATAATGTGGTATATTTTTCAATATGATTGGAACATCTTTTAATTTTGAGACCGTTTTTTTTTTTCAAAAGAGTAATGTCTAAGGAGTATTTGTGCCGAATATGATGCATGTATCACTGTTTGCAGGATTCCGCTCTAAAGATTCTCTTATATGCTGCACTAGGTGGTGAGGTGAGCTCCCAGCAGCTCTTGCTTCTGGTGCCAAGCGCCCGGTCCCGCTGGCCCTGACCCGCTCCGGGGACAGTGTCAGGTGAGGGATTTGACTAGAATGGTCCACCTGTCAAACAGTAACATAGTTGTCAAACTCAGGGAGGACAGAAACCTCCCCTGGAGACTCCGGTAAAGTTAGAAAGATATTCACAGATTTGAAGTTCACAGCTCAATAAATCTTAAGAGAAACATTGTAGAAAAACAAACAACTCTAGTTTCTAACCTCAAGAAGGTAGACAACGAGCTACAGCCTTATTTTTATTCATATGAACCTTCTTGTGAGCTGAAAAAATAACATTGATTTGAACGAGCAGGCGGCTGTGAAACGGAAAGTGTAGGAACCATCTACAAAGTGCAAAAATGAACAGAGATCAGACAAAATATTCAATAAATTCAAGTGTGGTGTCACCAAATTCACTGAACACATCAATAGTCTCCTGTTGGTTATACTACAGCACTCAGTTTGTAAAAATGGATTTTAGTGATTTGGCCGAAGAGGGAAGTTTTGTTTAGATCCTGAAACGTGCTGCAAGTACAACATTTAGCAGCAGAAAAATAGTTCATATCTCTTCAAAGGAACAGTTTTGCTGACCTGTTACTCAGATACATCGGACATATAACTGGGTCAAAGGTCAGGAAAACCTTTGAACTGAATCACCTACACATTTGGGTTTTCTCAGTATTTGTACCTATTTGTGGTCTCTCCTTTCAGTTCTTGTTACTGAGATTTGAGTGGTGGGTGAATTTTGTTGTTTATCATGTTCCATTACTGTTGCTACAAACTTGCATCAGGCACATAATACCACCCCTGGCAAAAAGTATGGAATCACCGGCCTCAGAGGATGTTCATTCAGTTGTTTAATTTTGTAGAAAAAAAGCAGATCACAGACATGACACAAAACTAAAGTCATTTCAAATGGCAACTTTCTGGCTTTAAGAAACACTATAAGAAATCAAGAAAAAAATCTTATGGCAGTCAGTAACGGTTACTTTTTTAGACCAAGCAGAGGAAAAAAATATGGAATCACTCAATTCTGAGGAAAAAATTATGGAATTATCCTGTAAATTTTCATCCTCAAAACTAACACCTGCATCAAATCAGATCTGCTCGTTGACATTGAACCTGTGCCATGACATTGACCCTACGTGTCTTCTTGCAAGGAATGTTTTCGCAGTTTTTGCTCTATGGCAAGATGCATTATCATCTTGAAAAATGATTTCATCATCCCCAAACATCCTTTCAATTGTCCAAAATATCAACGTAAACTTGTGCATTTATTGATGATGTAATGACAGCCATCTCCCCAGTGCCTTTACCTGACATGCAGCCCCATATCATCAATGACTGTGGAAATTTACATGTTCTCTTCAGGCAGTCATCTTTATAAATCTCATTGGAACGGCACCAAACAAAAGTTCCAGCATCATCACCTTGCCCAATGCAGATTCGAGATTCATCACTGAATATGACTTTCATCCAGTCATCCACAGTCCACAATTGCTTTTCCTTAGCCCATTATAACCTTGTTTTTTTTTCTGTTTAGGTGTTAATGATGGCTTTCGTTTAGCTTTTCTGTATGTAAATCCCATTTCCATTAGGCGGTTTCTTACAGTTCGGTCACAGACGTTGACTCCAGTTTCCTCCCATTCGTTCCTCATTTGTTTTGTTGTGCATTTTTCGATTTTTGAGACATATTGCTTTAAGTTTTCTGTATTGACGCTTTGATGTCTTCCTTGGTCTACCAGTATGTTTGCCTTTAACATCCTTCCCATGTTGTTTGTATTTGGTCCAGAGTTTAGACACAGCTGACTGTGAACAACCAACATCTTTTGCAACATTGCATGATAATTTACTCTCTTTTAAGAGTTTGATAATCCTCTCCTTTGTTTCAATTGACATATCTCATGTTGGAGCCATGATTCATGTCAGTCCACTTGGTGCAACAGCTCTCCAAGGTGTGTTCACTCCTTTTTAGATGCAGACTAACGAGCAGATCTGATATGATGCAGGTGTTAGTTTTGGGGATGAAAATTTACAGGGTGATTCCATAATTTTTTCCTCAGAATTGAGTGATTCCTTATTTTTTTCCTCTGCTTGGTCTAAAAAAGTAACCATTACTGACTGCCACAATCTTTTTTCTTGATTTCTTATAGTCTTTCTTAAAGCCAGAAAGTTGCCATTTGAAATGACTTTAGTTTTGTGTCATGTCTGTGATCTGCTTTTTTTCTACAAAATGAAACAACTGAATGAACATCCTCCGAGGCCGGTGATTCCATAATTTTTGCCAGGGGTTGTATGATGCCAGCAGTTTCTGAGATCATGTGATGACTTGAAACGATATTTAGAACCATTGTTCTTGACAAACTGTCGTCCACAAAATGTGACCAAATGAAGTGACGTGATGATGTGGGACAGTAAATGTTGTCTCACGCAGAGCTCCGGGCTGAGCAGCGCCGTGACCTTCAGCTGCATCATCGGGTCTTTGCTCCACGCATTGCTGTGGGACATTCGCACACATTCCAACATGGCCTCCATGTTGTCGTCATATCGCTTCTCCCTGGAGACAGTACACCAGCAATATTATTCTTCATTATACTTTACTTTTTGATCAATATACTTTACTTTTTAGAACAGTGTGAAAGAGAAATATAATAAAACAGTCAGCATTAGATGTGATATACAGCTGGGTCCAGGAATATTTGGATACTGATAAAGTTGTGTTCAGTGGTAAAGTACTTAGATATTTCCCTATTAAAAGTGACACCACTGTAGAAATACTCTTACAAGCAAAAAATTTCAAGGAGACTTTCAGATACAGGAGTAATCAAGGACTGAGCCAACAACGTTATAGTTTCAGAACATCATTCGCAACCATCTGTACCATTGACCAAACCAGGTTCACAGGCCAAGGCTGTCGAGCTGGGTTCAAGTCCTGGTCATGCTTCATGTCTGTGTTTTTGAACAAGACACTTAAAATGCATTGACTCAGTCCACCCAGCTATAAACAGGTACCTGGCTTGGCTGGAGAAGTAACCTGTGTTGGACTGGCATTCCGAATTGTAGATTCTCATCCGCTTCATGTTACCAAACCAAAGGATAAGCACCAACACCAAAGAACCTCAGGACCTACAGTACCAGTTAAAAATGAATAATTTGGGTGTCGTGTCGCCATATCTTGCACTGCAGATAATAAGTGTTACAAGTGTGCTGGAGAAATACCATTTCAAGGCAAATGGCCAAATTAAGAACACCCTGCAAGATGCAAGCATATTGAATTAAAAGTTGACACTCAGAGGGTCGACCACAAGATGTCAACTATTTATGTGAGGAAAAATAACCCCAGATGCACAGAAGAAACAAAGATGAACTTATTCCAGAATGTGGGGAAGTGCAGATTATGAAGTGAGGAACCTTTTAAAATCTGGAGTCTACTTTTAAAGAAATGCAAGATTTTTTTTTTTTTTCAGCATGAAAGTGCTGATTCCTCTAACCTTCACCCAGTTTGAGTGTGAATTCCCTCTAGTTAAAGCTGAAAATCTGCATTTTGATCTTGAGTTGATGACTAGTGATGACAGTGAGCTGTACCCGGTGCTCTCTCCCAGATCCTCTTCAATCGGTACTGCCAGCATGGGCCTCAACCCCAGCCGGCTCATCTTCTCCATGGACTGTGAAATCTCACTCTCGCTCTCTCCTGCAACAAACTGAGAGTACACTGTAGGTCGCATCAGCAGGGCGAACCCCCTCCTCCCCAGGAGGGTGCGCGATATCGACATCAGCTGAAAGGAGAGAAGAACAGAAGGAGCAGAAGAACAACAAATAAAGCAGGAGAAACTCATGACATGGGGCTCGAATTTCTGTCACTAGGGTTAGAAAATGTGCAGCACACAATACTATGGAAAGGTGAGGTTTTTTGGAAAGGTGAGGTTTTTTTTCCACATCATTTAGCAGTTTTCTTTACTAGGTCAGTCTTTGTAAGCACCTGTTGAAAATTTGGTCACACTACAGTAGATTGGCATTTGATCAAAAACTAGTCGCTTTTTTCAGTAACTAGTGGCACTTTTGTCGGACCACTTCCAGCTACTACTTCTGTCAGTCCAGGCACCGCACTAGTAGGACCAAAGTCCCAACTAGTCTGATTTTGGATTCACTCATGACTAGGGCTGACGACTCCCTGAAAAATAAATAAGGGACACCTCGTTGGCATAGCCGGCTGGTGAATTTTTTTTTCTACCTTTTCTTGCGTGTGTGAAATGATTTTTAAACTATTTGAACCGTACTTTTCTTTCCAAATACGGGGCTATACCTTTTTTCAAGGGATGGATGGCTCGTAGCCCTCTGTTAGAAATAGTACTAAAGAAGTAGCACTAAATTTTTTATTAGTTAACTGCTGTTAGTGAGGAAAAAAGCTCTGATATGTTAACTAATCAAGCACCTCAATCCACCCTCCAAAATTCATTGGAGTGTTCCATGCCCTAATATCTATCTGTGGTGCAAATGTGGTGAGAATCCATGAAGTAGTTTTGACGTAATCCTTCAAAGCGTATAAAAAGTGAAATCTTGATCCAGAATCCAGATGCGGATCACCTCAAAAATTTAATAGGGTCTTCCATGGCCTATTATGTATCCGTGCTGAAATTTTGGTGAAAATCCATGAAGTAGTTTTGACATAATTCTTCAAAGAGTTCATAAAGGGAAATCTTGATCCACAATCCAACTCTGGATCCAGATCACCTCCAAAATTCAATGGAGTCTTCCATGCCCTAATATCTATGTGTGGTGCAGATTTAGTGAGAATCCGTGAAGTCGTTTTGACGTAATCCTTTAAAGACTATAGAAAGGAAAATCTTGATTCAGAATCTGGATCCAGATCACCTCCTAAATTCAGTGTAGTCTTCCATGCCATAATATCAATCTATGGTGCAAATGTGGTGAGAATCCATGAAGTAGTTTTGACATTAATCCTTCAAAGCGTATATGAAGAGAAATCTTGATCCAGGATCCGGATCCTGGTCATCTCCAAAATTTAATGGAGTCTTCCATCGCTTAACACGTGTCCGTGCTAAAAATTTAGTGAGAATCTGTGAGTAGTTTTGATGTAATCCTTCAACGACTTTATAAAGTGAAACTTGATCCACAATCTGGATCCGGATCACCTCCAAACTTTAATGGAGTCTTCGATGGCCTAATATCTATCTGTTTTGAAAACTTCATCAAACTACGTGCAGTAAGTTTGACGTAATCCTGCCAACAGTAATCTTTCAAAACCTACAAAGTCAAACTTGGTCCAGGATCTGGATCATCTCCAAAATTTAATGGCGTCTTCCTTGGTCTAATATCTATCTGTGGTAAAAATTTCGGCAAAATCCGTGCAGTTGTGTTGACGCAATCTTGTTAACAGGCAGACAGACAGACAGATAAATAAATAAATGCAGATGATTTTATTACGTCCTTGGCAGATGTAATTACCAAAATGTAATATATAATAATGAACCGAGATATCACAGAAATATTATAGAAATATTGCATTTTAATGAAATACACGTAAGCAGGCAACGCAACCAATGTGACAACATGTCGGCACTGAAATGTGCATAGGAGTACTCCTGGGTGTTCCTAGGAGAAGAACAAATCCTGGATAGGAAAACATTCAGGAATGCCACAGTCTTCATAAAAACTTCATAAGCAGGAATTAGGAAAAAATTTGTTCTGAAGAAAGGTTCATGAATGAGGCCCATAGTTGTTTACATTTTTTATTTTTCTTTGTGCTTCTGTTTTTCTTTAAGGGCACCATCACACATAGTGTGAAGTTTGGATGAAGTGCACACTTAGTGCGCATGACGTAGGAATCGTGTGCAAACTGTGTAATGTCATCCCTGTCTCCAACGCCTCATGTACCTGTTGCTACAACTATTTTTTCACACAAGTGCCTGAAGGACAAAGTGTGCGCTGTGTGAACCCATTGCACCCTCTCGTGGCAAGTGCCGGCCAAATTCCAGGTGACACACACGAACATCTAACACCGCTTGCATGGCACTTAGAAAATGGTTAGTCAGTCACACTCTTGGCACGATAACAGACTGTAGACAATCACTTCTGTACTCGCAGAGAATTTTGTCTAAGTCCCACACAAGTGTGGCTTTGGTCTGTGCGCTGAACTGACAGGAGGTGTGTCCTCCCACTGAAGCGGCTGTGGAAATCTTTGGATCTGGACATTCCAGCTGGACACCACGTACTGTGTTTGGACGGACATGGACTAACAACTGCCTACTGTGACACACGTGTGTCTGTTTGCTGTTATCAAGTGGACATAAATAAAAACATGTATCACTGTGGCGACGTGCTGCAGTGAGCGAGTGTGTGCACAGCATGCACATGGACAGGCTGCTCCCAGGTTGAAATGGACCGTCAGATCAGAACACGCAGCAGGCGATCTCACTGTCACGTCACCCACGTGAGCTCTTTTCCACATGATGCGGTGTCCACCGGCGCGTCGTCCACAAGATGCGCATGGCCAGTTGGAGACTTGCCAGCAGATGTGAACATGAATGAGACGAGTGAACTGCTTCTCATTCTTGTCATTTCATGACCGTATGTCTGTGACCATGGGTAATTTACAGAGAAACAGAACAGATGATATTTGTATTGCTTGCTTGATAAATGCAGCGTTTTTATATGGTGTGTAATTTTAATTTTTTTGTAATACTTCCATGTCCTTCCTGATATGAGGCAGATTCCTGCAGCCTTCAAAGAACAGCTCCATAGCTCAGTGGTAAAGTCGCTGACTGGGAATCAGAGCTTTTGAAAGCTGCGAGTTTGCATCCAGTGGGTGGTGTGATTTTTTTTTTTTTTCACATAAGTGGCGCGATGTGGTTCCGCAGATATTGGCAGGTTTTTATTTATTCCACATAAGCAGTGTGATGTGGTTTCACAGGTGCCAGCTGTTTATTTTTTTTTGTTGTTGTTTGTTTGTTTTTTCTTCCACATAAGCGGCGCAATGTGGTTCCACAGGTACCGCTGGTTTTTATTTTTTTATTTCTTCCACATAAGCGGCGCCATGTGCTGCACCTCGCACTGTTCCTGCTTGAAAGACACCGGCGTGTGCGTGAACTCTCGCACCAGGTTCGTGCACACCTTCCCATTGGCACAATATTTCATGGTGCACTAATTTCAAACAGTTTTGCACTGTTTCGCTGTCATCGACCAGACATCGACCAAACTTCGCACTATGTGTGAAGGGGCCCTTACAGGTGCTGTCTGACAGCATTCTATACATTGTACTGGTTGTAATCCAGATTCTTTTTTTTTTTTTCTTCATGTGCTGCAGCATCTTTTAAATTGAAAATATCAGTGACACCGTGGCGTACAGTATATCCAGAAAGTATTCACAGTGCATCACTTTTTCCACATTTTGTTATGTTACAGTCTGCTTCCAAAATGGAGTAAATTACTTTTTTTTTCTCTCTCTCAAAATTCTACTCACAACACATCATGATGACAACATGAAAAGTCTTGAAAATTTTGCAAACTTATATTACAAATAAAATACGAAGAACTCGCCTGTACATTCGCCCCCTTTGCTCCGTACTTTTTTGATGTATCTTTGGCAGCAATTACAGCCTCAAAGTCTCCTTAAATATGATGCCACAAGCTTGACACACCTATCTTTAGGCAGTTTTGCCACAGTCCTCTTTGCAGCACCTGTCAAGCTCCATCAGGTTGGATGGGGAGCGTCAGTGCACAGCCATTTTCAGATTTCTCCACAGATCTTTAATCAGATTCAGGTCTGGGCTGTGGCTGGGCCACTCAAGGACATTCACAGAGTTGTCCTGAAGCCACGTCTTTGATATCTTAGCTGTGAGTTTAGGGTCATTGTCCTGCTGAAAGATGAACTGTCGCCCCATTCTGAGGTCAAGAGCGCTCTGGGGCAGGTTTTCATCCAGGATGTCTCTGTACATTCCTCCATTCATCTTTCCCTCAATCCTGACTAGTCTCCCAGTTCCTGCCACTGAAAAACATCCCCACAGCATGATGCTGCCACCACCATGCTTCACTGTAGGGATGGTACCTGGTTTCCTCCAAACACGGCACTTAGCATTCACTCCAAAGAGTTCATTCATCAATCAGACCAGAGAATTTGGTTTCTCATGGTCTGAGAGTCCTTCAGGTGCCTTTTACTAAGGAGTGGCTTCCGTCTGGCCACTCTACCATACAAGCCTGATTTGTGGATTGCTGCAGAGATGGTTGTCCTTCTGGAAGGTTCTCCTCTCTCCACAGAGGAATTCTGGAGCTCTGACAGAGTGACCATGGGGTTCTTGGTCACCTCCCTGACTAAGGTCCTTCTCCCCCAATCGCTCAGTTTAGACGGGCGGCCAGCTCTAGAAAGAGTCCTTGTGGATCTGAACTTCTTCCATTTATGGATGATGGAGGCCACTGTGCTCATTGGCACCTTCAAAACAGCAGAAATGTTTTTGTACCCTTCCCTAGATTTGTGCCTTGAGACATTCCTGTCTCAGCGGTCTACAGACAATTCCCTTGACTTCATGCCTGGTTTGCGCTCTGACATGCACTGTCAACTGTGGGACCTTATATGTAGACTGGTGTGTGGTTTTCTAAATCCTGTCCAGCCAAGTGAATTTACCCCAGGTGGACTCCAGTTAAGCTGTAGAAACATCTCAAGGATGATCAGCGGAAACAGGAGGCACCTGAACTCAATGTTGAGCTTCATGGCAAAGACTGTGAATATGTATGTACATGTGATTTCTTAGTGGGGTTTTTTTTTATATATAAATTTGCAAAAATCTCAAAACCTTTTTTCACATTGTCGTTATGGCAACTGTATCATATTGTGTGTAGAATTTTGTGGGAAAATTTTGTTTCATCCATTTTTGAGAAAAGGCTGTAACATAAGAAAATGTGGAAAAGATGAAGCTCTGAATACTTTCCAGATGCACTGTAAGGCCGCATTTAAAACAAAAAACATAAGCATTAGTTTATCATCCACGCCCTCATGCCTAAATCGGCCCGCATAATTTTATTTATTTATTTTTTTTGGTGAATTTCATTGATGGCAGCACAGTTGATACAAGAATGGCACATTGCTTTGGCACATTGGCAAGTATGCTTTGGCAAAAGATGGCCGAAGTTTACCGAACCAGGCTCGGGACTTGCCAAAGTTGGTCGAGCGTGATGAAGTCACAACCTGACCCACGTGACTTCACGCAAGTGACCAAAATTTCATGCTATGATTGGTTGAGCATGATGATGTCATCGCATGACCCTATGTGACCCACTTTCGACAGCATGTTGAGGATAAAATGACAAAACACCAACTCGTCTGGGTGATCTCAGGTGATCCTCCGCCATCCCCAACTCACTGGAACCTCTGCTCATATTGCTCCCCAGACGAGTGGGTGTTTTGTTTTTATACCTCAGCCATGACTGTATTTTTACAAAACTGATACATTAAACAAGATTGAGGATCCATTTTGTGTGGAACTATTGTCCCTCCATCAACAAAGATGGCCGAAGGAAAGTAGTTCGGCACAACGTGAATCCAAAGCACCTGATACAGGAGGTATGGATCCACGGGTAAACCCGAGGATCCACATCCGGCTGAGGTATACGAGGTCTGTCCATAAAGTATCGTACCTTTTTATTTTTTTTCTCCCTCAGCCCCAACCAGTCCCAGCAGAAGACTGCCCCTCCCTGAGCCTGGTTCTGCTGGAGGTTTCTTCCTGTTAAAAGGGAGTTTTTCCTTCCCACTGTAGCCAAGTGCTTGCTCACAGGGGGTCGTTTTGACCGTTGGGGTTTTACATCATTATTGTATGGCCTTGCCTTACAATATAAAGCGCCTTGGGGCAACTGTTTGTTGTGATTTGGCGCTATATAAAAAAAAAATTGATTGATTGAAATGTGTGGCTTTCCATGACAAAATCTCTTGTTAAAAGTGAATTCTCCTGGAAAATGGCTGATGTCCAGCTCTTGTGATAACCTTCGAAAGAGCACACGACGGTCTCGTATCCACAGAGCCATCAGTTCAGAAATGGTCCGGTGGCTTGTGCCGCGTTGTCGCAGCTCGGAGCGCGGCACGCTGAGCGTCCTTAAAGGGGTCCTTAAAGGGGTCCTTAAAGGGGTCCTTAAAGCTGTACTAACAGACCTTATTCTCTGTGAAGCCCGTAAAATTTTCACCAGAAGCCAGATAAATTTTTCGAATGGTTTCCAGGTGCCAGTCTCTAACAGCTTCTGAAAAAATTCTGATGGAAAAAAACCCCAAATCATTCCACCATTTCCAGACAATGAAAATCCGACGACGGGGCGAGACCACTCCTTCCCAAGGCGTGCTCACAGGCGAATGACGTCACTGACAGGCGTGGAAAAACTCACGCATGCGCACTAGGGTTTAAGCTTGTCTGACGTGAAAACATATGAATCAAATCCATATAGTTTAAAAAAAATAAAAAGGTACGATACTTTATGGACAGACCTCGTAAATAAGCCTTTTCACCATCTCACTCTCTTCCGGGTTTGACGCGAGAGGTCAAAGGACAAGAGGTGTAAACTGTAGTCTTGAGACATCATGACTGACTGTGTGGGCAGCGAGAATGACAGACTTTGTTTATTTTTCCCGTTGGAGTGTTGATTCCTTGAAAGATTTTTGTGAAAATGTGGTATTAGTGTCCAAGGAAAAAAAACTGAAGCTTATGTTGCACATGAGCCCGACTCGACCCACTGCCAACCCAGGCAGTGTTTATTCGTAAACGGAATCAGCTGATCACTGTTTCGCTTTGTGGACCTCTGTAAATCTTGCTCACTACGTTCATGTTTCTGAGAGAGTGAAATAAATTATTTGTGAAGAATAAAATAAAATTAATCACGGATGTGGTTGGTGAATGACACATGAATGGTGTCTCTAGTAAAAAATCATGAAGTAACTGCCTGGTCCATTTCCCTGCATGTTCGGTGTCATTTATTAGGTTTATAGGCACATGTGCCTGTGATTTGGATCAATGAATAATGGACACAGGTGGGACAAAATGCACTGATTTGTATCACAACAGAACAAGGTGACAGATTACGCTGCCCTATTAAAAGATGACGACGGCAAATCATTCCCTGACCTGATAAACAAACTCGAGTCTGGCTGGCTGGATGATAAGAGCAACAGGACTCGATATGGCACTGCCACACATAGCCAGACAACCGGTGTCACAGACCGAATGGTCCGCCCCTAAAATCGGCCCACCTTTTGCATCTGCGCATGCGTCATTTTGGACCACAGCAGCTCGTCTGAGATAGAGTCTCTTCACCCAAAGCAATCAAATGGATTAATGGGATTAATTAACCATCAGATGATAAAGGTAAAACCTTTTAAATCATTCTAAAGTCAGTTTTAAGCAGAAACAAGGCGAAATTCCATGACGCTTTGAAATGTCCGACATGCAGTGAATGCATCAGCTAGCAGCTCATTTAGCCACGGCGCTCTAATCCTTTCCGACGCATTTTATGATGAAATAATGCTGAATTTATGTGGAAATGATTGTTGTAGAAAAGCTTCAGATGTCTGTCAATGAGATAGATGATGACTGGAGTGCAGTTTGAAGCAGGAACGAGGTGATAATCCGTGACCCGCGTCATCAGGGGGATCGATTTTTAGGGGGACCGTTCGGTTGGCAACATCTGCCCTGAATTGGGCCAGATACTGAACTCTCTCCTAGCCTGTGATTGGTTGGTAGCCTAGATGCTGACGTCAGCCTCACTTTGATGTGGTGCAAGTGCTGCTTTCCTATTGGTCATTTAGGAATGGGAATTCCCACTCCAAAATGGAGGCCAGTATCTGGCCCAATTCAGGGCTGGTTGTCAGGCTATGCCACACCTTTATCCCGCGTACGGCTGCACAAGGGCCAGATGCTGCACTGGGTGCTGCTGGACGCTGCGTTATAGAAATAATTATTTTGTAGCGGATGAATAATTTGCTCTCAGAGATTGACTGATAAAACCATCTCTAATCTAAATTTAATCTAATCTAAATTTAAATTAGCCCATTTTTGTCAATATGCATATCAAATTACGTTTCAACTTATAACAATTCCAAAAATATATTGTTTGTTATGCACCTGACCTCACATGAGGGCGCTATGGCCCGAAATATCAAAAGGTCAACGAACGTTTGATAATTTGAAAAACTGGTAGAAACCTTTAACTATGATCAATTTTTATATATTGGTGTCAAATGAAATGTTTTTCAGCATGAGAAATTCATCTAAGCACTTAAAAAAATTAAAAATTAAATTCTTGGGCTTGAAATTTTAAGATGACTCCACTAATCAACCAGGGTAGGTCCTAGCAAAAGTAAAATTAGGACAATGTCACTTATCAAAAATTGTCAGAAATTGCTATCTATGATTTAATGAAAATTCTGCAAAATGGAAACTAACAATTTCAAATTTTGTGCAGATGATGATTAGCAGTCTTAATAAACACTGACGTAATTGGTCAATGAGGATGACCAGGTATGTGAAGAAATAAGGCTTCAATAAACTGTTTACTAGTCTCATTGGTATTCAAGTTCATAAATAATATATTAAATCAAATTGAAATTTTGATGGTAAGTAGGCCTACCTCATAACAGCCTTTCATGTTTTTCATCACTATCTTCACTATCACAAGCTTTGTTGTGATTTGGTGCTATGTAAATGAAATAAATTGAAATTGAATATCTTAAAAGTACTGAGTAAAGAGTTCAGTGCCCTCCGTTATGGACATGACCTTATTTCATGCTGAATATAATAATTATAACAGGTGGATTTCCTTACTCTGTACTTTCTCTTGGAATTAGCAAGGTATTTTCTATCCTCAAATCGGACACATTAACCATAAGTGTAAGATGACAGATTAATATGATTTACTTAGAATCGACTTAAAAACCTTGACATTCCTTTAGCTGCATAGAAACTCCCGCAAACTGAACATCATAGGTGTGATACCCTCTTGTGTGATGCTTGTCTTCAAGAAATTTACTGATCTTATTGGCTTTCTATTGGCAAGTAAAATGTTATTTTTATATTTGACTTTGATATAATATTTATAACAAATGAGAAAATTTGTAAATAGGTTATCTATTGAAATCAGTTAATATACATATTATTTATGTAAATAAATAAAATAGAATTTTCAGTGTATGTGCTGTTGTTGTCAATACACTTATATTCACTCATAGCAATAATTTGTGAATATCACTGTACAGGTGAGGCATTATAAGTTTAATCATCATTGTTTTTGTTTTTTTATTTGTTCATTCTTATAAAAGAACCATGTATAGGTCATTCATCATGCTGAACTACATGAAACCAGACGCTCCACCATCACCTCTGCAGCATGGATGGAAATTACAAGAGGGTAAATTTTCGCTATTGCGTTATTCCAAGCCAGGGAACAACTGACATTGCAGAATCTGACACAGGTTCAGAAACTAGTGCTTGTGACAAAGATTCTGACTTTGCTTCTGATGGATACAACACTGAGTAGTATGATGTGATAAACCAGTGTGCGTTTGACACTTAATTCTTGCATTTTTGTACAAATAATGGTAGCCATTTTGAAATTACATAGTCAAGCTTGTCATTTACAGTATGTTTGTCAAAAGTACTTAAATGAATTTCTCATGTAGGAAAACATATGATTAGACACCAATAACATCAAAATTGGTCAAGGTTAACCTTTTTTACTAAATTTTCATATCTTAAGATTGTTGACGTTTTGATATTTCCGGCCATAGCACCGTCAGTTGAGCTAGAAGGCATAGCAAACATCATTATATCATCATTATAAGTAGACAAGCAATTTGATATGCATATTGCTTGTTTGGATGATTATAAATTTTGACCCTTGTTTGAACTTTGTTGTGCCCTCCCAAAAATGCCTGGAAGTTTGAAGAGGGCAGCCCAAGTAAAAAATGTTCAAAATCCATTAGGGTACCCAAACCACTTCCAAACCTTTGTTCCCAGCATTTGGTCACAGGGTCTACAGGCTGGTCTTCTACTATAAGGCATTTCTGGGTGGGGTTTACCTAAACTGACCTACCTAAAATAAACTGTTTCGTTGGGGTGAGAACAGGTGTCAAATCCAGCTTCAGAAAGTAAAAACCCTCCCATGTGTTGCTTCTACCTGTGCACCTAAAACAGGTGATCTCAATAATGAGCTCATCCACCTGCCTGAAGAGCTCAACTAATTACAATCAGCAGGTTTATTGGGAAGATGGAACAAATATGTGGCTGGACTTTTACTTTCTGAAGTTGGATTTGACACCTCTGGATGGGAACAGTTGGTAGAGGCTTTGAGCAGAGTTTCTCCCCGTCATTTTAACATGCATTGATTGTCAGTGTCAGCGGTTGTTTACAGTTTGATTGAAATGTCAAGTGGTTAAGCAAAGTTAAAGTTTCCTCTGCTTGTAATAGCTAAAAATGCTATAACATAGGTGTAAGCTTATTTGTTTATTTGTGTTACAGTTGATGTAGTCTGTGTTTATAAAAGTTTGGGCACCCCTGATAATTTCCATGATTTTCCTTTATAAATCACTGTTTGTTTGGATCAGCAATTCCAGTTAAATATATCATATAGCAGACAAACACAGTGATATTTGAGAAGTGAAATGAAGTTTATAGGATTTACAGAAAGTGTGCAATAATTAGGCAGGTGCATACATTTGGGCACCCCAACAGAAAAAAAATACATCAATATTTAGTAGATCCTCCTTTTGCAGAAATAACAGCCTCTAAACACTTATAGGTTCCAATGAGAGTTTGGATTCTGGTTGAAGGTATTTTGGACCATTGTTCTTTACAAAACATCTCAGGTTTGTTGGTTTCCGAGCATGGACAGCCCCCTTAAAATCACACCACAGGTTTTCAATAATATTCAGGTCTGTGGACTGAGATGGCCGTTCCAGAATATTGTACTTGTTCTTCTGCATGAACGCCTTAATAGATTTTGAGCAGTGTTTAGGGTCATTGTCTTGTTGAAAGAGCCAGCCCAACTTCAACTTTGTCACTAATTCATGAACATTGTTCTCAAGAATCTGCTGATATTGGCTAGAATCCATGTGACCCTCAACTTGAACAACATTCCCAGTACCTGCACTGGTCACACAGCCACACAGCATGATGGAACCACCTCCAAATTTTACTGTAGGTAGCAAGTGTTTTTCTTGGAATGCTGTGTTCTTTTTCAGCCATGCATACCGCACCTTGTTATGTCCAAATAACTCAATTTTAGTTTCATCAGTCCACAGCACCTTATTCCAAAATGAAGCTGGCTTGTCCAAATGTGCTTTCGCATACCTCAAGCGACTCTGTGGCATGTATGCAGAAAAGGCTTCCTCTGCATTACAGTATCATCTAGCATCTCCTGGTGCAAAGTGCGCTGTATAGTTGAACGATGCACAGAGACACTATCTGCAGCAAGATCATGTAGTAGGTCTTTAGAGCAGGTCTGTGGGTTGACTATGACTTTCACCATCCTTCGCTTCAGCTTATGAGATTTTTCTTGGCCTGCCACTTCAGGCCTTAACTAGTACTGTGTCTGTTGTCTTCCAGTTCCTCACTATGTTCCTCACAGTGGAAATTGAGCTGTAATCTCTGAGATAGCTTTTTGTATCCTTCCCCTGAACTATGATGTTGAACAGTCTTTGTTTTCAGGTCATTTGAGAGTTGTTTAGAGGCTTCCATGTTGCCACTCATTAGAAGAGATGCAAAGAGGGGAAACATTTGTAAATAGCCACCTTAAATACCCTTTCTCGTGATTGGATTCACCTGTGTACGGATGTCAAAGGTCAATGAGCTTACCAAACCAAATTTGTGTTCCAGCAGTTAGTGCTAAATGTATTCAAATCAATAAAATGACAAGGGTGCCCAAATTTAGGCACCTGCCTAATTTTGTATAAATAATTATTGCACACTTTCTGTAAATCCTATAAACTTCATTTCACTTCTCAAATATCAGTCTGCTTGTCTGCTATACGTATGATATATTTAACTGAAATTTCTGATCCAGACAACCAATGATTTATAAAGGAAAATCATCAGGAGTGCCCAAACTTTGTCATACAACTGTAGTTTTATTCTTTACACACATTATTAACCCCCTCGAATCCACCATTAAAAATCTTACTGGGGGCACCAAATTGGCTAGGACTGGCATTAGTGACATTACAACTTATAACAATGAAGCTACTGAATATTTTTCGTGTCTTTCAGTTTTTGTGACGGTCTCTGCAATGTTATTTGTATAGCTCAGAGCACGGATTGTTTTGATGAAAATGAAGTTGTAACTCAGTGTTCCTTCTTTAAGTTACAAACTAGTGTTGATTGTTTTCTCAGTAACATTTTTCCAAACATTTCCCAAACTGCAGAGTCCAACATTCCTTTGGAAGGAGGGACAGACATCACAAAGAAACATCACTTTTCTTCCTCTTCTTGTACACAAAGAAGTCAGATCTCACCTTCCCACAGTTGTTGACCAGCAGTGGGAAGGAGCACAGGCGAAAGACTCCCAGAGCTCGGATCAGCTCAGGCCAACTCTTCACTTTGAACGCGCTGGAATCCTCAAAGATCAGAGTCCCAGAGACAGGGTTAGACTGCTTGGTCATCCCCATCCTGGAGGCAGAAGTTCCCAGCAGCCTCAGGTGAGGCAGTGAGGGATGTAAACGAGAGCACAGTATCTTCACCACCGGGGACATGAGCTTCTGTGCTGCCAGCTTGTACGTGGAATGCTGTACTTCCTATGCGCCTGAGGGGAGCTGTGCCTGGTGTACACGGAGTCAGGGGGACAACACGCCAGCAGGGTGGTTACACACCAGAAGGAAATGACAAATCAGCAGCATGAGAACAGATATGTGGCGTGGTCGACCAACATGAACATCAGTTAATAAGTGACTAAAGGGAAAATTGAGTAATCGTTAGGTTAACCATTAGTATGCCAACACAAACGGGATGGAAATAAGTACTTATTTTTAAAAAATGGGTAGGAAAACTGTATCCTGTTGAATCTGACACTAAATGTATTTATTTTGTTACAATTAAGTTAAATCTAAAGGTCAACTTTAGCCACCAATGACCAGGGATTCAACTTATATACCAATCCAAAAATGGGTTAAATACACTTTTTTATTGAAACGCATTTACTGTTACATTTGGGCTTAGCAGTGTGTAACTGAACCCCAAAAGCAGGCAGCCAGGAAACAGCAGGTACAGGTGCAAAAACCAAGATGCTTTAATAATCCACCGTGAAAACAACATGACAACAGTGCCAGGGCAAGAGTTCAAACAAAGAGATGGGAGGCGATTACAAGATGAGGACCAAACAGATGAAATGTAACAAACACAGAACATACTTATACAGTAACCAGGGTGGAAACAAACACACGTCACTGTGGCAATGGACCGGCAACTGAATAGCAACAAAGGTGTGGATTAAAAAAAAACTTTAACAACAGATGTGAGGAACCAATGAGAATGCGAAAAGTCGGGACACAAGGTTAACAAAACACCAAAAGGTACGCGGAAATAAAACCTGATCAAGAAACAAAACCTGAGGCATAAAGATAATTTAAGAACATAAAATGCTGAAACAACCATTTACTGTTACATTTGGGCTTAGCAGTGTTAACTGAACCCCAAAAAGCAGGCAGCCAGGAAACAGCAGGTACAGGCGCAAAAACCAAGATGCTTTAATAATCCACCGTGAAAACAACATGACAACAGTGACAGGGCAAGTAAAAGAGTTCAAACAAAGAGATGGGTGGCGATTACAAGATGAGGACCAAACAGATGAAATGTAACAAACACAGAACATACTTATACAGTAACCAGGGTGGAAACAAACACACGTCACTGTGGCAATGGACCGGCAACTGAATAGCAACAAAGGTGTGGATTAAAAAAAACTTTAATTAACAACAGATGTGAGGAACCAATGAGAATGCGAAAAGTCGGGACACAAGGTTAACAAAACACCAAAAGGTACGCGGAAATAAAACCTGATCAAGAAACAAAACCTGAGGCATAAAGATAATTTAAGAACATAAAATGCTGAAACAACCATAGAACTTAAAGACACCCAAACCATGAAAAACTAATCATACAGTGATCGAATAACAAACTGTGCAATAACCAAAACTAAGTCCAAGAACATACGTGGAAAATAAACACGGAACTCAAAATAGAATGAAGTGTAAACACGAATAACTACATAAAGAACTACAGAGCAAAAAACCACATTAACATGAAGAACTGTGAACGGGGGACACACACCTGCACAACTTAGACATGCACCACAGGCGCACACACATACACGACCTGGACCCACATGATTGACAACGAGGACACACACACACTGAAACCAAAGGAGATGCATGGGCATCAGACAGAACACCACAGGGACCCACACGGGAGACAGACAGAGAGAGGATACACACAAAATACAAAAAGGGACACAGGCAAATCCAGATACTCACAGACACAGACAGATAGGACACAGATCAGGAGCACACACACATATATAAACCACAGAGACAAACACAAGCATAACTGAGAGGACACACCCACAACATGTACATGTACAACCACTTTGCAAACGTTGCAGGTACATGTGGAAAGCTGCCAAATATCAAGTGTTTATAATGAATATGTTAAATGTGTCCACTTTTAGCCAGTAACATTATTTTAGTTGATAAATCTCTGCAGTTTATTTAATTAAGGTGTGCCAACTATTTAAACAAACAGGATTTTGAACAAAATGAAGAATTTTGATCTGATTTGGATCAAACTTGGTGGAATTATATGAGGATCAGCCAAGGACAAAGTTATCTGATTTTGAGGAAAAAGTCCAAATTTGGGGCCATTGCATATAATGGAGATATTTACAATAGCATGGCTATTTTGAGGCATTGGTTAAAGATACACCTGTGGTTACTATTAAACACCAATATAAAGTCACATATAATCTAAAAATACACCTTACAGTATGTAAATGTGAAACACATTCAGAAGACTTTGCACTTCAGAAACTGGCTGCCATTTTTGGAAGGGTGCTGTGTGCTCAGACGCGGTTTTTTGATGCGGGCGAAGCGGGCAGCTGCCCTGGGTGCATTTTTTTTCGTGGCACACAGGGGTTGGCACAAACATTTAATAAAACATATATGTAATTATCAAATGTTTTTGTTAACCTTCACCACATAACCTGGTTGTTTAACAAATATAAGCTAATTTAACAAAATATACAATTAAATGTATTTGTATTTTACAGTATATTCTGTTCAATATCTAAACAACTGAGGTATGTTGGGCCAGTTACCAAACTACATTAAGTGAATATAGCAGAGTGTGAAAGTGCCAAATCAAATTATTTGATGTGAGATTTGAGTTCTTTACTGTTTTATGAGCCGTCTGAACATCTCAAGTTTAATTTCTGTGGTTTTCTTGTTACCTTTTTCCTTTGTGTATGTGCTCGGAGATCAGATTCAGTTCTGATATCATTCTGCTTTCTACGTCATCACTGGTGATATGACTGCTTTAAGATCAGATAATGATCACTTAGAAAGAAAAAACAAAACAAAGATTCAGGAACAAATATTACAAGAACTCAGAAATGGGTGGAGTCTCATCAGAAACTGTAACGATGAAACCAGGGCCAGACTGACTGACGGTTGATAACAGATAAGTAAGAAAATGGTGAGACCACTTTTCACCTTTAAAAATGCACAACTGTATTAGGTGGTTTTACAAACATCAAGCTAAATATTTAGCTAAATGTTGAGGCAAATATGCACCTTAATAAAAGAAATAATCGTTCCTCCCTAAAAGACAGATTAATATAGCATCTAATGACACACATTTAGCATGTGATGGCATGTTCAAATTTGCAATTCAAGGATGTTTTGTATACGAGTTATATTGTAGCCTGCAGTCTTTTGATGTCAATTTCAATTGCAATTTCAGTGGCACTTCTAAAATATTTAAAATAATAATAAAGTAAGAAAAAATTACATCAGTCCACAGCACCTTATTCCAAAATGACGCTGGCTTGACCAAATGTGCTTTAGCATACCTCAAGTGACTCTATTTGTGGCGTGTACACAGGAAAGACTTTCTCTGCATTACAGCATCATACAGCATCTCCTTGTGCAAAGTGTGCTGTATAGTTTAATGATGCACAGAGACACTATCTGCAGCAAGATCATGTTGTAGGTCTTTGGAGCAGGTCTGTGGGTTGACTATGAGTGTTCTCACCAGCCTTCACTTCAGCTTATCTGAGATTTTTCTTGGCCTGCCTCTTCAGGCCTGAACTAGTACTGTGCCTGTGGTCTTCCATTTCCTCACTATGTTTCTCACAGTGGAAAATGACATCTGAAATCTCTGAGACAGCTTTTTGTATTCTTCCCCTAAACCATGATGTTGAACAATCTTTGTTTTCAGGTAATTTGAGAGTTGCTTAGAGGCTCCCATGTTGCCACTCATTCGAAGAGATGCAAAGAGGGGAAACATTTGTAAATGGCCACCTTAAATACCCTTTCTCATGATTCACTTGTGTACGGAGGTCAAGAGTCAATGAGCTTACCAAACCAATTTTGTGTTCCAATAATTAGTGCTACATGTATTAAAATCAATAAAATGACAAGGGTGCCAAAATGTATATACCTGCCTAATTTTGTTTAAATAATTATTGCACACTTTCTGTAAATACTATGAACTTCATTTCACTTCTCAAATATCAGTCTGTCTGCTATATGATATATTTAACTGAAATTTCTGATCCAGGCAACCAATGATTTATAAAGGAAAATCATGAAAATTATCATGGGTGCCCAAACTTTTGCATACAACTGTAGTTTTATTCTTTACACACATCATTAACTCCCTCACATCCGCCATTAAAAATCTTGCCGAGGGCATGAAATTGGCTAAGGCTGGCACTAGTGACAACTTATAACAATGAAGCTCGTATTTTTGGTGTCTTTCAATTTTTGCACTGTGTAGACGGAAACCTCATTTCACTTCTCAAATATCAGTGTGTTCATCTCCTATATGATAACTGAAATTTCTGATCCAGACAACCAATGATTTATAAAGGAAAATAGTGAAATTTATCAGGGGTGCCCAAACTTTTACATACAGCTGTAGGTATATAGTAATTTAACATCTGTCTGGGTGACATGGTAAGAAAGAAACAAAACTTCTAGAGGGTAATTTAAACTTAAATGGTTGTTTAAAAAAAAAACAGCCAGCAAGCCAGTCATGTGAGAAAGTCATTAGCGATCTGTAGCTGTCCTCATCTGTGTTCTGTAACCTGACATGCTGAAAGTCTGAACTTATTGCTGACAAACTGAGCGTGAACACATTAGTGATTCATGGTGTCAATCTAACTACCTCTGCAGACTGACAGGGGAGGAGCAGAGCTTAGGTGACTGCATGTTTGAAAAGCTGCCAATATATTTTAGGAGTGAGTCCTTTTACCTGTGACACAGGTTTAACTTTATTCTCACTTTATGACATCACAAAGTCAAAATCTCTGACTGCCCTCCTTTGTCAGTTGGTGGAGGTAAATATGGTTACCGGAGCATTCTCGTTCTGCACGTTAAATAAATAAGATGATTTGCATCTTGTACCTGAACACACTGAGAAGAGATATCTGAGCATTACAATCAGATTTATGTTTAATGTTTCAGACTGCAGAGGATGGTGCACAAATATTTACACATTAGTATCAACTTCATGAATCTGTTGATCACTCATTCTGGTAGGGGGGAAAAAAAGAAATATAACGGGTTATTCAAAGTATTCATTATTAATGCCTCTAAAAGCATCGTTAAGATGGCCAGTAAATTAAAATCATTCCGGATCACACAACAGTTACATCATTAGTATCTTCATTATGAGTGAGGAACAACATGCCAATATTTTTAAAATCTTGCTCTTGTGCTCAAATCCAGGCAGGTCCCTGAGGATGGGCGTGGGCATGCTGGTGCTGTTTGTAGATGTGCTGGAGTGGGACGGAGAGGGGCGAGTGAGGGTCCTTACAAAGGTGTAGAGGACAGGAAAAGGGGGAGTAGAGAGGTGAAGGTGCAGGAAGAGATGGATCCAGCTGTGGAAGAAGAGGCAGGTGGTGCAGTGCCATCTCTGGTCGATAGGGGGCAGCTGAGTTGAACTGGGAGATGGCTCCTATTTCGACAGGAGGAGCTGAGGAGTGCTGAGAATGGGCCATCTGTGGCAGTGAAGCAGAGGAGGAGGCAGCCATGCAAGAGGAGGGCTGGAAAGGGGGGTGAGGAAGGGAGGAGGAGGGATGAGTGAAGGAGGAGGAAGGAAAGGCAGCAGAAAGGGATGGAGCTTGAGTTTGGCTGAAATTTGGGAGGTGGAGAGGAGGATGGGCAGAGCTGAGAGACACATTTGGAAACGTCAGATTCTGCACGTGGGGAGGAACAGAGGGGAAGGAAAGAGAAGTGGGAGCTCCGTGAGGAGGTAGGGAGCACGACAGAGTGAGGGCAGAGGGATGGACAGCTGCTGGGTTCAGGTTGGGGGCTGACTGAGCGGTAAACGGAGCATTTACAGGTCACTTTGCAGAGTCCTGGCTGACATTTGACCCAGCAGGCCCGACTGACACGTGGTAGGCGGAGCAGGAAGAGAGGAGTCGTCGGTGGGCGTATGAGGAGCGACCACACCGGGATTGGATGTCGGGCGATAAGTGAGGAGCGGCTGTGGCGAGGAGGAGTTGGAAGGGGGTGGAGTTGGGTAGGTGAAGGAGGTCTGCTGCAGTGAGGAGGAAGTGGGAGAGGATGACAGAATAGGACAGTTCATGGGAGGGATGGAGGGAAAGCTGGAGTCAGAGGGAGGCTGGAGCTCGGCAGCAGGCCGAGGATCAGACGTGTCCGGAAGATTGGGGACAGAGAGGGAGAAAGGAGGATGACGGCTGAGGAAGAGGAGCTGAGGGGAAAGAGGAGAGCTGACCTGAGCAGCAGGATAGTTGGAGGCATAATCTGGCTCACCCAAACTATCTGATCTGTAAAATAAATAAATAATATAAATAAATTCTGTGTTCCACAAAATACTGAAAATACAACTCAATGCGAAGATAAAAAAAAAACAGGACACATATTTATGATATTAAAGAGAAATAATATTTATAGAAAAAAATCTTGTTTATGTGTCAAAAATAAATTACATTATGTACTTTAATCACAAAAATAATTACAACATCATCTAAATTAAATAAAAATATGAAACAAAATAATGCAGTACCAAGGTGCACATAAACTCTATTAGTACAATTAAATCATCACTTTTATAACCTGTCAGCTTTAGAATTGGATGGATACAGGAACATTTACAAATAACTATCTTTTGTGCTTTTGGAAAATAAATGATTTGAATGGAAATGTTTGACAAAGTATTTTATTTAATATAATATTTAAAAATAGAATTACAATATTTTATTAATTTGTTTATTTTTATATAAAATCCTGTTTTGTTATTTAATATATACACACAAAGAGATTATATTAATTTAATAATTTTGATATAAGTGTAATGTGTTCAGAAAATGATAAAAAAAAATTGTAACAATCTGAAAATTATTCATAGGACAACTTCAAATGTCGACTCAGTAGGTGGATGAAAGTATTCACAGAACTTCACTTTTTCCACATTTTTTATGTTACAGTCCAAAATGGATGAAATTCAATTTTTTTTTCCTCAAATTCTGCACACAATACCCCATAATGACAATGTGAAAAAAGTTTTTTGCAAGTTTATCAAAAATAATAGAATTTATTAAAAATATAGAATAGTGGAATTTTGAGGGGAAAAGAATCTATTTACTCCATTTTGGAATAAGGCTGTAAGATAAAATGTGGAAAAAGTGAAGCGCTGTGAATACTTTATTAAAGAGTTATTCATGTGAATTTGGGTGCAACTTTATTCCAGTATCTGGCGCATTTTAGTTTGAAAGATGTCTCTGCACTCACCTTTCAATTACACCGTTATTTGCTGCCTGATTTCCAGGTGTCTCCTGCATTTCACTGGCTATGGTCATGGTGATGTCGGGCATTTGGGATGAGATAAACGGCTGGTTAAGGTCTACTGTCGGCTCTGGGATCAGACCATCCCGGTAGCAGGCGTCGTCTGGTCTGTAGCCACAGGTGGGGTCAGGCAGTGAGGTCAGGGCGAGGAGGTCACTGTTGTTGGTGTTGACAGTGGCCTCAGGCAGTACCTCAGCAGAGTCCAATGGGTCACAGGTCACTGAAAGAGACACACAGAGTGGTGTCATAAAGCGTCTGTATAATAAAGTGGTATCAGCGGTTTATCGGGATTTTGACAAGATATCAGCAGACATTTACCGATATCCAAGGTTTCTGTCAGAACAGAAATTTTGCGTTTCTGTCGTGCATCTCTTTGCCTGCAGGGGGAAAAAGTTCTTACATCCTCCATGCATTTATGGATTGCACTTGTTGAATGTTTATCAGCATTAGTGTGTGAATGTACATTTATTATAAATTACCTTTTGCTGTTCATGCCATTCTCTCTGAAGCCTTTAGCAAAGGGGTTAGAGTTGATCTTCAGCTCTGTAATCTATAAACAAAATAAAAACCCAAATGCTGTTAATTGTGATTCTCATTCATTCTCATTCAAAAAAAAAAAAAAAAAATTAACAGCACTGGCTTTACACATTTTTACCCATTCTCTTGGATGCAACCATGTAAACCTGCATGTAAATGAACACTTCCTTCTGGAATATCCAGTTAATAGCATCATCTTCTATTGTGAGCAGTTACCGCCCTATTCTACACATATTGATTGCATTTACAAATGTCACGCGTCACGTAAAATTCAACAAATTTGATCATTTAATGCAGTGTGAGTTTGCAGTTGTTCTATTCCTTGACACAAAACTGTCACTACACAACACTGCTGGATAATGCAAAAGACACACAAACCAAATATCAAAAGAATATCAGCCAGATTGCTGAAAATAGAAAACATTATTTGTTGCACCTTGCTGTTCTGGTAGGCTGTGACGGTGACAAACTGGGTCTCAGGAAAAATAAAGGTGTGCTGACCTCCGCCCCACCTCATCACGTCTCTCGCATCAATAACATGAATTCTGGGTTGGTAGCGGTGCAGGAGTGCAAAATGATCTGAAAACAAGTCGAAAGCACCATTATGTATCCGTGTTTGGCTCATCAGTGCGACCACTGTAACGCACCATTCTGCAGTACGTACGTGTCCGTGTGAGTCCAGCGTGTTGTTGGTGAGCTTGGCATAGTGGAAAGAGATGGTGCGGCTCTGCCAGTGAGCACCCGTGGCGGGGGAGTCCGGGTGGATGAACACCCGGTCTGGAAGCCTCGCCTCTGCCCCTCCTATGGCCTGCCAGACACCATACTGGAATCGATAGCGTGAGTTATCTGCTGGGACGATATCCAGGAGGAGGATGTAACGGAGAGATATGTTCAGTCCTGAAACCTTCAACCTCAACCCAGGAAACATCCGTCTAGAGATGGTAAGAACAGTGACATCAGTTATCTGCTGATTCATCAAGGAGGTAATGTTACTGGCCCTGTCTGTTAGGAGATCTCAAAAACACAGGAAAGGATTTCAAAGAAATATGGAGGTGAGGTCGACCTCATCAGTGGTAGGAATCAGAGATTGAACAAATAACCACCTGCCCTTCTTTGTGATGATCATCTCTGTGCCGACTGAACAGAACTGTTTCCATAACGAAGAATTCTCCAGTTCCATCTTCACTTCACTGTGGGTTTTGGTTGTGGCCTCGCGAGGGACAGGAGGGGCCAGCAGCCTTGGGGGCAGGGCTTTGGCCACTGCCTCACAGGAAGATGGGAAGAGTGGCATGGTGGGAGGAGCATCCCGGTCTGTTGGAATAAATTATGTTTCTGTCACTTACACAAACCAAATAATGATCATATGAATGATGCAAAATAGTGAACTTATAAAGCTTTTGAATTCCAGCAAGTTTTCTGTTGTATACTGTATGTATTCATCGCATTTATTATGGGCTACAATTGCCCAAAGTCATCTTGTTAATGGAAACTCCAAGTTGTTTTAACCACACACGCACACGTACCTCATTATAAGTATCAACAAAGAAAATCTAATATGAAATGCCCAAACATTTGTTTTCCAACAGTAACCACAAACTATACTTATTTTCCTATTTTGTAAAAATGAACCAATTATTGTCAAGTTATAATCATATTCAAATTAAACACGTAAACACACACGCACACACACAAAACCCCAAACTATTTTTATTTATACTATACGGTGCATGACAAATTGATTACTCCATGATTAATTGTTAAAACGATGAATAAAAACCTGATTTTCTTTTAAAATTCCTCACCAAAATAAATTCTGTACCTTTTAAATCCAATTTAATCCACTTTTTTTTATATAGCACATTTAACAACAAAGAAGTTTCAAAGTGCTGCACATAGAATCAACATAGATAAGACCCCAATAGTCATGAAATAAATTAAAAATAAGTAAAATAGCAATAAAATGAATAAAACATGCACAGATTAAAACAACAAAAAAACAAATAAATCAACACAAAAGTGAAAGTGGTCAAATATTTTACTTTAATTTTTAAATTCTTAAAACTTTTTTTTTTTTTAGCAGTTTTTCATGATTTTTCATACATTTAGGCACATTAAATGCAAGTTTTACTGTATGTAGATGCTGTAGACTTTGACACTTCATGTTTGTTATTTAGTCTGAAATGTGAATATATGTTTCAGAGTGAGTAGAGGTCAAATGTTGGGTTACATCAAATTTCACACTTTGACCTTATAATCTTAAATCCAAACTGCTGAAATTTGTGACTGAATGCTTAAAATTACAGTTATATTTGTGTGCCCAAACTTTTTCAGTGTCAGCTCTTTATTTTCTGCCCTACCTCTGTAGAAACACTCGTTGAGTCTTTGTGGTCTGAGGTTCAGTCCGGGGTACATCTCCACGCCGAGCATCCTGCTCCTCGTCTGTTCGTCCTTTTCACCTTAACATTTCACTCTTTAGCCGTTTTCCCGTCCTGCTTCTCTTGTAGTCTTGCCACGTCTGTTTGAGCTCAGTAAAATGAATTTTTTTTTTTTTTTTGCTAAAATCTCAAAACTTTCCCTTCCTGGATTTCGTCCTATCACTCTGTGGTCTTTCCTTCCAAATGCTGGCAGTGATGAGTTGATATATAGGTGTGAAGGTGTGTGAAGCTTCACACATGAGGCCAAATGGCCCCATTTTCACATGGCCATTAATTTACCTCCTGTCTGTGCACCCGATCCCCCCTCTGCTGTGGACGCCCCACTCGATAAATGACACTGAAAACCTGTTTCAGAGGACATTCCTGCAGTTTGATATCACAAAACAAGGTCAGCATCCAAATACCCCAAGTGCACAAACCTCCACCAAAGTCTAAAGAGTCCAGACTTGCAATGTCAGTCTTTTTTTAAGCTCCACCAAAAAGTTTTGTTCCAGTTTGTAAAATAAAAAAACAGCTTTTGCTAGATTTTGTGAAAATTGGTTCATTAGTTTTTCAGTGATCATCATACAAATAAAGACAAAAATGTGGCCTCCTTTGTAGCAGTATTAGCATTTATACATATTGTCTGTAATCAGCAACACTTGGTAAATTTTATTACAGATTTTTTGTTGTATTTTACTTTGTGTGCACAAGTGAAAGTGCTCTATAAATATTACTATTTTAACCTTTGATATAATTTGTGTAAATACTCTAAAACAGACAGCTGCTTTTCAGCAGAATTCTGCTTGTTTACTGGCAGCTCCCCTGTGGCTGTCTGATGATGTTTCTTCCTCCCAGTGTCCTCAGCAGGGAGTCCAGCCCTCGATTGCAGTTTGTCCCCTGGCTACAATTTGGCTGGCATATAAACATGAATCAATTAAAGTTCACATCAGTGCTGAACTGAATATTTACCTGTAGCAGGCTTAACACAAGTTTACAGTGACTTAGCAAAGACTCAGGATTAAAACTCAAAATGTAGACATTAAATCCTCTGCTCGTCATAGCAGGCACTATTCCTATTTCATAAAACTAGCCAATTATTGTCAAGTTACAATCATGTTCAAATTAAACACATAAGCAAACAAACACACATGCACACACAAAACCCCAAACAATTTTTCTTTGTACTGTATGGTGCTTGACAAGTTGATTACTGCATGATTAATCTTAAAAATGTTGAATAAATACAACAGATTTTCTGATAAAATTCTTCACCAAAATAAATTCTCAAAAAAAAAAAAAAAAAAAAAACTCAAAATGCAAGCACTTAACTTATTCACGAGAAAATAAAAAGTTGCAAGTCAGCACAGAAGGTTGTTTTCTTACACGTTTCATCCAATCCACAGTTTATTGTAGCCAGTGAGACCAGCTACATTATGTCTTCCGATCAAATTATTTCACAAAAACTACCAGGGTCAAATTATTAGCCCTCCTGATGCTAATAGTTAGCTGTGTGTCCTTTTTGCTGGATAACAGCCTGCAGTCGTTTGTTGCAGTATTCAACAATTCTCAGACATGTCTCCTGAGGAATCCCAGCCCATTCTTCTTTGGCGAATCTCTTGAGCTCCTCCAGATTTGATGGTCTTCTGGCATAGACCTTCAGTTCACCCAACAGATTTTGAATGGGAATCATGTCAGGGGTTTTTTGTGCAGGCCAGTCAATAGTGTTCACATATATTTGAGTCACTGTCCTGTTGGAAGATGAAATGAAGCCCCGCCGTGCTTTACTGTGGGCAAGATGTTCTTTGGGTTATACGCCTCTCCCTTCTTTCTCCAAACATAAGCAACATCTCACTGACCAAAGAGCTCTAGTTTTGCCTCATCTGACCAACGGACATGCTTTCAGCATGCTTAAGCTTTCTCCAGGTTGTCCTTAGTATACTTCAGTCTAGCCTGAAGGTGTCTCTTCTGCAGAAGTGGAGGTTTTCTTGGTCTGCAACCTCACAGTCCATTCCTGTCCAGGGCTCTAGTGATTTTCTTCTTGAGATTGCAATTGCGACGTAACTAAGTCATTTACTCATGTCTTGGCAGTTGTTCTGGGGTCTTTAGACAGACCTCTCGCTAGTTTCTTGCCAGAGTCTTTGAAAACTTTTGCTTCCTACCTCTGCCAGGCTTGTTCTGCACTGTGTGGCTCTCTTTGAATATAGGCAAAAAATATACAAACAGTTAAATTGTCTCACCAGAAAATCTACAGAAGTTTTGTTAAACTTGTGCATGTGATGTCTTCTAATTGGCTGTTATATTTTAGAATGTTATACATCCTTTGTTTGTACAAAGATTCTGACCTATGTTGTTAATAAAATCTCACACACACACATCTTCAACCGCTTAGTCCAATTAAGGGTCGCGGGGGGCTGGAGCCTATCCCAGCAGTCATAGAGCGCAAGGCGGGGTACACCCTGGACAGGACGCCAGTCTGTCACAGGGCCACATACAGACAAACAAACACATGCACAACCACGGACAATTTAACATTTCCAATCCACCTAAGCTGCATGTCTTCTGACTGTGGGATTAAGCCGGAGCACCCGGCAAGAACTCACGCAAACACGGGGAGAACATGCAAACTGCACACAGAAAGGCCACAGGTGGGAATCGAACCCATGACCTTCTCAGCAGTGCTAACCAGTAAGCCACCGTGCTGCCCCGTAAGAAAATCATCTGCGTTTATTTATTTGTCTGGCTATTAGCAGGATTACATCAAAACTACTCCACAAATTTTGACAAAATTTTCACCACAGATAGATATTAGGCCATGGAAGACTCCAATTAATTTTGGAGGTAACCCAGATATGGATCCAGATTCTGGTTCAGGATTTCTCTTTATAGGCTTTGAAGGATTATATCAAAACTACTTCACGGATTCTCAACCAAATTTGCACCACAGATAGACAGTAGTGCATGGAAGACTCCACTGAATTTTGGAGGTGATCTGGATCCGGATTGGTGGATGTCAGAAATCTCAGATTGCTCTTGTTTTTAAGATAGTTTTGAACCTGGCAACTCCAGCCATCTTGGAATCATCTTATTCCTCACAGTTCAGTGATAACACATGAGGTCTGTAAAAACATTATTATGGATACCAGAATTTAAATAAACATAAGTCCTCCTCTTTTTTTTTATTCTCTCCACCATGAAGTCAATTTTTGGGCCGGTTTGTTCACAGAAAAATACGGTGGAGTGGTTAGCCTCTGCTCATGGTGATTAGTTTGTGAGTTAGATCCAGACCCAAACTTGTGTTGCCTGATTGATGTTGTTTGTATTTGGGGAAATAGTACCTCAAGTGGCATTTCAGCTCAACTACATAAAGATAAACCGGCCTGTTTGGTCTTGAAGTTACACACTCTATAGCTCCTCTAGTTCACCATTCAAGAGAATTTGATAAAGGAATTACAGCAAAAATGTACTTAAAAACTTTGACCATTAATGTAATATACAGCATTCCCTCAACGTTCGATATTCAGAACTCTTTCATCAACACTGTGAAATTATTCTAAAGAAGAAAATTACAGTAAATATATTAAGCAATAGTCATGGGGAAAAATAAGTTTTAGTTACTCAAAAGTTACTATTTTAATTTTGAGGGGGAATATTTCATTTTCTAAAAAATTGATTTCCCCCAAGTGTTTCTCTGTTTGGTTTTCGCTTACTTTTTAAGCTTGCCAGTATATTGATAAAAACTGAAAATAGTGAGAAAGTCTGTGGCATTCGGTTTCAGAGGATTTTTTAAACACTTCAGGAAATTCAAAAATGATAACTGTCATGGGTTTGTGCTTATATGATGTCCTTTGGTACATTATAGGCAAATGCTCAACTCTTCATAAAACGGGACTCATTATTTTTGTATCCCCCCCCCCAAGCTTCATAGCGGGAAATGTAAAAAAATAACTAAACTTCCCTATTTAAAAAGAAAACCTTCACACATACCTCTGCCAACACTTAACTCTAAGTCCATCCATCCATTTTCCATACTCGCTTACTCCAACTAAGGGTCATGGGGGACAAAACTGATTTTCTTGAAACTTGGTGAAAGGATGGTGTATGAGCAAAGAAGTAAGAAACAATTAACTTCTGGAGGAGATCTGATTAAGGGTGCTGGATCCAGGATTTTTTTCCCCTCCACTTTCTTTAACATTGCGAGTGTTTTCTAACATTATGAATTTCTCAAGAGAAAACGCACTCTGCATATGCCTGATTTTGTCCATAAACATCTGTGCAGCATCTCTTGAAAAATGAATGAACAATGTTGGAAAAATACTTCATCTCACATTGTTTAAAAAAAAAAAGTGAAAAAAAAAATCCTGGATCTGCCCCTTAATTGCCTGTTGTAAAAGTTTCTTCCTTGACCCATATTCCAACCTTTCACCAGGTTTCTAGAAAATCAGTTTAGCAGTTTTTACATAATCCTGCTAACAGACCAACAGCTGAGAAAACATTACCTCCTTGACTGAGGTAATTATTTAAAGAACGTGTTATTTGCTCGAGCAGTGATAGCAGGAAAAAGCCTGTACCATCACATCTGTCATTAAAATGAAATCTCTCACAAAACTGATATGACAAAAGAAAAAAAAATGCAGACAGTGAACTCTTCCTGCTAGTAAGAGCAACAGATGGAAGAAGAATCAAGCAAAAATGTTGTTCTAGGTGTTGTTTTCTTTCCCCATTTGTTTGTGTGATGGGGGAATAAAACTTATTGGGACAGCAAGGAAGTGGAGGTGTGAAGGCAATCATGAAGAAACAAGAGAGAGCTGTGAGGTCAGTGTGACTTTTTTTTAAATGTTTTTACAAAGTGACAGGTGTGTTGGGGGTGATCCAGCCTCAAACCCACGTAACAGCCAATTATTAGGGCCGTTATGTTTTTAGTCACAAGTAGTTTTGGGGCCGGCGCTGTGTGTGCCGAGTGTTCATGGTGCACAAGTATGTGCCAAGTGGGTTGATGCCCAGCTCGGTTTACTCATCGAGGTCTAAAGGTCGGACGAGCTGTTGTTTGATTTGGAAATTGAACAAGAATTTCTATAAAAAAAAAAATAATAACAAATGTTTAACATCTTGAAGAACATCATGTCTGACTTGATCGTGTATCTAACACAGCAAGCTTTTTAATCTAATTAGTGGAGCAGATAAGTATGACATTTGGCCAGAATTGTTCACTTGGTCATACAAGCATCAGATTTGGCATGAATGTTCTTCATAAATCAGTGTTTGAGAAATAAGTGCTGGCCACTTGAAAATCCAATATAGTGGCCAGGTAGGGGTCAATGAAGAATTACACAGGGGTCAAAATTTAAAAATGCTCCAATCATATTGAAAAGTACAACACATTATTTGTCTATCTATGATTGAATGTTATGGAGTTATGAGGTAAAACAGCAAAAATGGTGACAAATGTCAGTTTCAGTTTGTACAGGGGTCAAAAGTTAAAGCTGCTCCAATTTTTGTAAAATGTGATGCAAATTATTGGTTGAGTTAATGCAATATAAGCTGATTTGGTGCTGATTTGGCGCTATATAAAGGAAAATAAATTGAAAATTGAAACTGAGTTAATAGGGGTTTAAAAAGGAATAGTTTGCACCATGTGTCATGCTTAGTTGTCAAGTTACAGGGTAACATACGTCATATGCCATAGAATCCAATGTACGTCAACATTGTTTGACATTTACTCTGCAAACCAAGCATTCAACACAGTCAAAACTATTCCATTTATTAATCCTATTAGTTCAACCAATATTTTGCACCACTTTCTACCAAAATTGGAGCAACTTTAACTTGTGACTCCTGTGCAAACTGAAACTGACCTTTCTTACCATTCTTGCTGTTTTTACCCCATAACTCCACAACATTCAGTCATAGATAGTCCAAACTATACCTTTTTGGAATCTTTGTGATCAGACACATAATTTGGTATAGCTTTCAATATGATTGGAGCACTTTTAAATTTTGACCCTTGTTTCATTCTTCATCGACCCCTACCTGGCCGTTATATTGGATTTTCACGTGGCCAGCACGTTTTTCTCAAACACTGATTTATGCAGAACCTTCATGCCAAATCTTGATGCTTGTATCGCCATGTGAAGGATTGTTTCAGTTATCTACTGCACTAAATGGGGATTACTGATTTTGTTCCAGTCTCGTCTTTCCTCCTTATTCCAGTTTCAATCATATTACAGATAAATATGATGCACGTCCAGCGTCTCCAGGCAGAGTGTCAGGATTTAAAAAAAAACACTATGTGTTATCACCAATAAATCCACTGTATGCATTTAGATTAAGTGATGTATTTTTGACTTTCATTGTGATGACATTTTTTATCCAACACACCCAAAATCCATTTTATGATCATTTTTAATCATGTCAGATGCACATGAAATCATACATCATGTACCCAGGAAGTGTTTTTCATCAAAGTGTGCAACACAGTTTGATATTTTCCAAAGGTTTTACATAACCAGACACAAATTTATATCCTCCTACTACAAAAAACAGCAGCTGCTTTTCTGAAGATTTGACCTAATCGCAGTTTATCTGTACCGACAGAGGTGAAGTCATGTAATGGCACCTCGATGGCTGTCAGACTACCTCTAGAGGGTCTCTGTCCATCTTCGACACCACCACGGTTACGCTGTCAGGGAGACGCACAGCCAGTCTCTCCCTGAACACAGTCAGGAAACCACGCTCGCTGTTGCTATGGTCACTGAGGATAATGGTGATTCCTTTTGCCACGGCGTCCAGCACTTCATGATGGGACATCTCACCTGAAAAATCAAAGGCGACGCTGACAGTACATCTGCACATTAATTCCGCATCTAGCAAAAAATAAATAAATAATAAACCTCTTTAAGTAAGCCATTTAATTTATTTATTAAATTCTTAATTTTCTGATTTTGCTCAGCCGTACCTACCTGTGATATAGAGATCTGCTCCTACTCCGTTAAGGACTGAGGCCCCAGACCCAGCACACACAGCCACAGTGCACACGGATGACTCTGTAAAACATCAATGCACAGTCAACTCTTAAAACTCTTTTCCACATGCTGTTCATGCAATGATTCTGCTCCCATTTTGACTCTGTGGTGTCACATTTCGATTTCACCAACTATGACCTCGTAATGTTTCCAACTCCTAAGAATGCAGTCATGTTATCAGGAAATATACGGAACACTTTCATCACTGTCACAACAACATTAAGTTGACCGATTCATTACTTGTCGTTATCCTCTTTGTCTTGTGGACTCATGCACTGGGTTGTGAACCTATAAAGAAATCAGGTTGTTTTTGCTTCTTTTAAATACTGACTGTCCTCTTCTATGCGGTGGTGTGATTCATATTATAACAACAGAACAACATCGTGAAATGACATCAGAATTGATATCAATCAATCAATCAATTTTATTTATATAGCGCCAAATCACAACAAACAGTTGCCCCAAGGCACTTTATATTGTAAGGCAAGGCCATACAATAATTACGTAAAAACCCCAATGGTCAAAACGACCCCCTGTGAGCAAGCACTTGGCGACAGTGGGAAGGAAAAACTCCCTTTTAACAGGAAGAAACCTCCAGCAGAACCAGGCTCAGGGAGGGGCAGTCTTCTGCTGGGACTGGTTGGGGCTGAGGGAGAGAACCAGGAAAAAGACATGCTGTGGAGGGGAGCAGAGATCAATCACTAATGATTAAATGCAGAGTGGTGCATACAGAGCAAAAAGAGAAAGAAACACTCAGTGCATCATGGGAACCCCCAGCAGTCTAAGTCTATAGCAGCATAACTAAGGGATGGTTCAGGGTCACCCGATCCAGCCCTAACTATAAGCTTTAGCAAAAAGGAAAGTTTTAAGCCTAATCTTAAAAGTAGAGAGGGTGTCTGTCTCCCTGATCCAAATTGGGAGCTGGTTCCACAGGAGAGGAGCCTGAAAGCTGAAGGCTCTGCCTCCCATTCTACTCTTACAAACCCTAGGAACTACAAGTAAGCCTGCAGTCTGAGAGCGAAGCGCTCTATTGGGGTGATATGGTACTATGAGGTCCCTAAGATAAGATGGGACCTGATTATTCAAAACCTTATAAGTAAGAAGAAGAATTTTAAATTCTATTCTACAATTAACAGGAAGCCAATGAAGAGAGGCCAATATGGGTGAAATATGCTCTCTCCTTCTAGTCCCCTTCAGTACTCTAGCTGCAGCATTTTGAATTAACTGAAGGCTTTTCAGGGAACTTTTAGGACAACCTGATAATAATGAATTACAATAGTCCAGCCTAGAGGAAATAAATGCATGAATTAGTTTTTCAGCATCACTCTGAGAAAAGACCTTTCTAATTTTAGAGACATTGCGTAAATGCAAAAAAGCAGTCTTACATATTTGTTTAATATGTGCTTTGAATGACATATCCTGACTCCAAGATTTCTCACAGTATTACTAGAGGTCAGGGTAATGCCATCCAGAGTAAGGATCTGGTTAGACACCATGTTTCTAAGATTTGTGGGGCCAAGTACAATAACTTCAGTTTTATCTGAGTTTAAAAGCAGGAAATTAGAGGTCATCCATGTCCTTATGTCTGTAAGACAATCCTGCAGTTTAGCTAATTGGTGTGTGTCCTCTGGCTTCATGGATAGATAAAGCTGGGTATCATCTGCGTAACAATGAAAATTTAAGCAATGCCGTCTAATAATACTGCCTAAGGGAAACATGTATAAAGTGAATAAAATTGGTCCTAGCACAGAACCTTGTGGAACTCCATAATTAACCTTAGTCTGTGAAGAAGATTCCCCATTTACATGAACAAATTGTAATCTATTAGATAAATATGATTCAAACCACCGCAGCGCAGTGCCTTTAATACCTATGGCATGCTCTAATCTCTGTAATAAAATTTTATGGTCAACAGTATCAAAAGCAGCACTGAGGTCTAACAGAACAAGCACAGAGATGAGTCCACTGTCTGAGGCCATAAGAAGATCATTTGTAACCTTCACTAATGCTGTTTCTGTACTATGATGAATTCTAAAACCTGACTGAAACTCTTCAAATAGACCATTCCTCTGCAGATGATCAGTTAGTGTTCACAACTACCCTTTCAAGAATTTGTGAGAGAAAAGGAAGGTTGGAGATTGGCCTATAATTAGCTAAGATAGCTGGGTCAAGTGATGGCTTTTTAAGTAATGGTTTAATTACTGCCACCTTAAAAGCCTGTGGTACATAGCCAACTAATAAAGATAGATTGATCATATTTAAGATCGAAGCATTAAATAATGGTAGGGCTTCCTTGAGCAGCCTGGTAGGAATGGGGTCTAATAGACATGTTGATGGTTTGGATGAAGTAACTAATGAAAATAACTCAGACAGAACAATCTGAGAGAAAGAGTCTAACCAAATACCGGCATCACTGAAAGCAGCCAAAGATAACGATACGTCTTTGGGATGGTTATGAGTAATTTTTTTCTCTAATAGTTAAAATTTTATTAGCAAAGAAAGTCATGAAGTCATTACTAGTTAAAGTTAAAGGAATACTCGGCTCAATAGAGCTCTGACTCTTTGTCAGCCTGGCTACAGTGTTGAAAAGAAACCTGGGGTTGTTCTATTTTCTTCAATTAGTGATGAGTAGTAAGATGTCCTAGCTTTACGGAGGGCTTTTTTTATAGAGCAACAGACTCTTTTTCCAGGCTAAGTGAAGATCTTCTAAATTAGTGAGATGCCATTTCCTCTCCAACTTACGGGTTATCTGCTTTAAGCTGCGAGTTTGTGAGTTATACCACGGAGTCAGGCACTTCTGATTTAAAGCTCTCTTTTCAGAGGAGCTACAGCATCCAAAGTTGTCTTCAATGAGGATGTAAAACTATTGACGAGATACTCTATCTCACTTACAGAGTTTAGTTAGCTACTCTGCACTGTGTTGGTATATGGCTATCTCCACAACTAATAGGGGGTAGGTTCTGTTAAGGTTTTTTCTCACTCAAGTTGCTTTTGCAGGCTTGTGTAAGACAACCTCTTTGTGGAGATTTGGTCTGACTGGAATTCAAACTCCAGTTGCTGACCCAAACAAAGCATTTATACCATTGTTTGTTAGTGGATGTGTCCGTAATTCCTTCTCACTAGTGTCTTCCCCAAACCCAAAGCCAGACGCAGCTGACTCAAACCCAAATGGGACTTCAGTTTCTGGATGGCTGTTGCTATGGTGATAGGCTTGTCCAAAATGCTGAGACGGCCCTGGCCGTGACCAGGGAGAGGGTGCTGCAGAGAGTGTGAGATATGCTGACATGTTGACAACATGTCTTAGCTAAGATTTTATTCACACAAACATTGTAATGTTAAAGAATCTTCTCCTCATCTTTTTTGCTAATTTGAATAAATCTAATCAGTCTGTTCAACATTAGTGTGTGTAATATCTTGATAGATGCTTTCATGCGGTACCTTTTGTAACTGCAGGATGCTGAGTGACCGGCTTGCAGTATTGTGTCGTAACAGAGTCTGAACACTGGGAGGCAGCGCTGAGTCACTGCAACTCAAGCTGACATGGATCCCATTGTTACCTGGGCTACAATGGTAAAGATTTTTAAAATTAAAATTAAAAATCATACTATTCAACAGAGGAATTAAATGACTCTCTGTGCCAGGAAATGTGCTTGTAAGGATTATTCTTAACAGAATTCAGTCCCAGTTACTTCACCACAACAGTCTGGCTTCACACGCAAAAATGTAACCACCAGCCCCGTCGATGCCTCCACACTGAAGTATCCCCAAGTCCACCAATTAAGCTGTAGAAACATCTCAAGGATGATCAGTGGAAACAGGAGGCACGTGAGCTCAATTTTGAGCTTCATGGCAAAGGGTGTGAATAACTTATGTACATGTGATTTTTAGTTTTTTATTTTTAATAAATTTGCAAAAATTTCAAAAAACTTTTTCAATGTTGTCATTATGGGGTATTGTAAGTAGAATTTTAAGGGAAAAAATGAATTTATTAAATTTTGCAATAAGGCTGTAACATAACAAAATGTGGATGTGGAAAAAGTGAAGCACAGTTAATACTTTCCGGATGTAGTGTGATATATTATATATATATATATATATATGGCGGGTCTGACTAACCATTAACAGACAGTGGTCCAAGTAATGTCTGTACCAAACTTCAGGAAAATGTATTGATGTTAATGTGAAAATAGGTGCATGGTAATTTTTTAAAACCCTTATGGGAGGCCATGAGAACCTTTAGGACAATTTAAGGTAAATGAAAATATGAAAATATTTGTGTCAGACACTCAATCAAGGAATCTATAGATAAATAGGAAAAGTTACTGAGCACTTTCAGCAATAAATTGAAAAGTGTGCAAATGTAGTTTTTGACCCTTTTGTAAGCCCCTAAGGGGGCGCCACACATTGCACACAAATCTTAATGGTATTCCTCCTATGGAACTTGGCCCAAAGGACTAAAAATGTACTTTAATTGCAGCTCTAATATATGTATGATTTCATGCATACAACCTGCTGATGGAATACTGTAGTGTTCCACAATCGCACACATTTAGTTCTTCCATAAGGGGTTTAGCTCTTCAGGGTTTCTCACTGTAAATTCCACTTTGTAACTATGGGGGGCGCCACTGAATGCCTGATTCAGCACAGACACTTGACCACTGCCTGAGAATCAAAGACAAATATCAAAAGTGGATTAAATAAATAAATAAATAAAACCCTCAGGGACCATAACAGAGGTCAAGTAAAGGATCACAACGTTATAATCATTTAACAACGACTTACCAAGTCCTCCAACCAGCCAGTCGTTTACACCTCCTTTAACACTATCCCACGAGGTGTGAGGCGAGAAGACTGCTATCCCAGCTTCCACAGCCCGGATGGCCAATTGCTGCTTCCAGTCTTTCTGAACCAGACGCTTGAAGGGGCGAAACAATGGAGGGTGATATGAGATAATGAGGTCACAGCTCATGGCCTCTGCTTCTGCCATGACAGGGTCAGTGAGGTCATTGGTGAGCAGGATGGTTTTAATAGGCCGAGATTTGCTTGGCTCCACCAACAGGCCAACATTGTCCCAAGACTCTGCTAGTGACAATGCAGCAAGCTGCTCCATCACCTGTAGAATGTCCTTCAGGTTCATTTGGCCGGTAGGAAGAGCAGAGTGAGAACAGCAGCGAATGGAAGAAAAATGAAAGCACGGATTCAAGGAGGATGACTGCTCACTTCTCAAGAAGCTGTGAAGGTGAAAAGGAGAAGGGTGAGATGGAGTAAATGAAACGGTTAATTTAAAATGGCAAGGAGAAGTTTGTGAGATGAGCTCTTCCTAGTACAAATTCTCCTATTGATTAGAGGGAAAAGAATCCGACATAGGTTTCGACATCCAGTAAACATCAGGGAGACCTGTGGGGGGAGAAACTAAATTTGAATCCAAACATTAAAAAAATAAAAGATACCCAACTTAATTAGGGCTTAAATTCACAAATGTACAATTTAATATCCAGTCATATTGAGAAAATATTTGTCAAAATTATGTCCAACTTGAATATAAATCAGTTTTTGTTGTTGTTGTTTTGGTTTCTTAAGATAAATATCACTGACAGTAGGTGGACATGTTTACCAAACCAAATCTAATAATAAAATATACTACTATTATAATAAATAACTAAACAAATAACATTGGTTTAATGAATGCCTGTCTGTCTTTCCATATGTGCTGATGTGGACATTGTGTCCATCTAAAGAACAGCCAGGTATATGGCTGAATTTTTGAGTTAAATTATTTGCAACATCTTAGTGGGTCCCAAATGAACACTATTCAAAACTAAAACTTTACTATGGCTATGGACAAAAACATCAAATCTCAATCAGTGATTCTTCTGAACTTATTTTAGCCTTTGAGTCATGACCAAAAAAAACTAGATCACGGGTACAGGCGGCTAGAATAGGTTTCCTCAGGAGGGTGGCCTGGATGCCTCGGTATTCACGGTCAGAGGTCGTTAATGTGGCCCGGGCTCCCCTGCTGGAGCTGTTGCCTTTGCGACCCAATCTCGGATAAGCAGTTGAAGATGAGTGAGTGATGCATGATTATTCATAGACCTCTATAATTTATTAATTTTGACCAGAAATGCCTATTTTGATCGTTCATCTAGATGTTAGATAAGGTCATAGAGTTCAAGAACCAACCAAAGGTTGACTGTACTTGACTTTGTGGATCTGTACTGTACTTTGTGGAATGAATGTATACCCTGATAGCAACTCTTCAAAACATGGGTCCAGGATCCAAACTAAGTACGATCCAGGCCAAACTGAACCATCAGAAGTGTGTCTGTTTCTGGTAAAAGTGTTTACGCTTGGAGTAAATCAGTCTTGGGGTTAGGTCCAAATCCAAATGTAATGCAACGGTTGTCAAGATCATACAGTAAAACTGGAAGAGAGGTTCTTCCAGTTTTACTGTATGATCTTGACAACCGAACTCCAGCTGGTGTTGACTGTGTGTTTAGTACTTTAATTATGGGTTGCGCGGAGTCACGTCAATTACGGCGAAGGCAAGAATTCGTACCTCCGCGACTAGCCCAACAACTGGCTCTAAACTGGGCCAGACACCGCCCTCTGTCCTACCCTGTGATTGGTTGGCAGCCGAGACGCTGACGTCAGCGTATGCCTCAGCCTCAAGTTGATGTGGTGCGCTCTCCTATTGGTCGTTTAGGAGAGGGAATTCCAGTGCTGCTCTCTTATTGGTCGTTTAGGAGTGGGAAATCTCACTCCAAAATGGAGGCCAGTATCAGCCCAATTCATAAGGGCGGGTTGTTGGGCTACTCCGCGACTGGCCGCCCGATGAAAACAACCTTGGGCTGCATTGCTTCTAACAGCCAACTAACAGCTACCACTGCCTGGATTTATACACCAAGCTGACCTGAAATGAACCACTGTAAATTAAACTGACTTTATTGACGAGTCTTTGAAAAGTGACCAAATTACATTTATTTGTATTGAGGTCGGCGGTATGTTCATCGGCCAAAAATACCCACCAGAGGGCGCTCGATCTAAAGTCCTTGGCAACCCATACAAGTGGCTAGGCACGCGGCTAACAGCACAACTAGACTAACATTAGCTACACATTAAATCGACACAGCCAATTATGCAATGTCACATTACCCAACATTCAAAACAATGTATGAGTGCGTTATCATACTTTCTGAGTACTGAGTCTCAAAACGTAGCTGTCGTTGCAACGCAGTGGACAAACAAAAAACACCAACTACGTATATGAAAATTGACCTTCACGGCTTCCGTCTGTGGGGACAAAACGTTTGATTGGATTCTTGCTGTCACGTGTTTCCTGTTCTGCAATAATAATGTGAAGACAAAGGAAAGTTTTTGTGGTGTAGAACTATTTTTTTAAAGCTATTATTTTAGGAATATTTCTTATCCTCAAATTCAAACTCTACTTTCTTGTAGAAAGTAACAATCGCCAATTAAAATATAAAGGAGGGGTGATTAAGACTGAGTAAACAACTGCACATATAGCAGCAGGTTTTTCAGAATAAGGGAAAGGACTACAGGTCAGCAGCAGACTAATTTTTATTTATGTATGATTTATTTAAATAAATTAAATAATAAACATGGGAATGTTAGTACCTAATAATAATAATAATAATTGTGTAGCCCTATGTGCTTCACACAAAACAAGTATCAAACACACAACACATTAAAACAATACAGTAACACATCAATATCAAAAACAACAAATGAACAAGAGAAAGATGGAAAAATGACTTTTTTAACCACAGCAGTCTTTTCCATATACACTTCTAACAAATATTAAACAATTTTAAAACCACAAAAAATGACTTGATACCTCAAACAAGATTAGATAGATAGATAGATAGATAGATAGATAGATAGATAGATAGATAGATAGATAGATAGATAGATAGATAGATAGATAGATAGATAGATAGATAATAGATAGATAGATAGATAGATAGATAGATAGATAGATAGATAGATAGATAGTCTGCATATGTGATAAAACATCTCAGATGAAAAGCAGCTGTTGGTTTGTGTCATTACATAAAACTAATTCACAGATTACTGTTAACAGGAAATGACTATGTTGATTGAAATGGTGGGCTTTCCATGACAAAATCTCTTGTTAAAAGGAATCTCCTGGAAAATGCTGATGTCCAGCTCTTGTGATAACCTTCGAAAGAGCACACGACGGTCTAGTATCCACAGAGCCATCAGTTCAGAAATGGTCCGGTGGCTTGTGCCGCGTTGTCGCAGCTCGGAGCGCGGCACGCTGAGCGTCCTTAAAGGGGTCCTTAAAGGGGTCCTTAAAGGGGTCCTTAAAGCTGTACTAACAGACCTTATTCTCTGTGAAGCCCGTAAAATTTTCACCAGAAGCCAGATAAATTTTTCGAATGGTTTCCAGGTGCCAGTCTCTAACAGCTTCTGAAAAAATTCTGATGGAAAAAAACCCCAAATCATTCCACCATTTCCAGACAATGAAAATCCGACGACGGGGCGAGACCACTCCTTCCCAAGGCGTGCTCACAGGCGAATGACGTCACTGACAGGCGTGGAAAAACTCACGCATGCGCACTAGGGTTTAAGCTTGTCTGACGTGAAAACATATGAATCAAATCCATATAGTTTAAAAAAAATAAAAAGGTACGATACTTTATGGACAGACCTCGTAAATAAGCCTTTTCACCATCTCACTCTCTTCCGGGTTTGACGCGAGAGGTCAAAGGACAAGAGGTGTAAACTGTAGTCTTGAGACATCATGACTGACTGTGTGGGCAGCGAGAATGACAGACTTTGTTTATTTTCCCGTTGGAGTGTTGATTCCTTGAAAGATTTTTGTGAAAATGTGGTATTAGTGTCCAAGGAAAAAAAACTGAAGCTTATGTTGCACATGAGCCCGACTCGACCCACTGCCAACCCAGGCAGTGTTTATTCGTAAACGGAATCAGCTGATCACTGTTTCGCTTTGTGGACCTCTGTAAATCTTGCTCACTACGTTCATGTTTCTGAGAGAGTGAAATAAATTATTTGTGAAGAATAAAATAAAATTAATCACGGATGTGGTTGGTGAATGACACATGAATGGTGTCTCTAGTAAAAAATCATGAAGTAACTGCCTGGTCCATTTCCCTGCATGTTCGGTGTCATTTATTAGGTTTATAGGCACATGTGCCTGTGATTTGGATCAATGAATAATGGACACAGGTGGGACAAAATGCACTGATTTGTATCACAACAGAACAAGGTGACAGATTACGCTGCCCTATTAAAAGATGACGACGGCAAATCATTCCCTGACCTGATAAACAAACTCGAGTCTGGCTGGCTGGATGATAAGAGCAGCAGGACTCGATATGGCACTGCCACACATAGCCAGACAACCGGTGTCACAGACCGAATGGTCCGCCCCTAAAAATCGGCCCACCTTTTGCATCTGCGCATGCGTCATTTTGGACCACAGCAGCTCGTCTGAGATAGAGTCTCTTCACCCAAAGCAATCAAATGGATTAATGGGATTAATTAACCATCAGATGATAAAGGTAAAACCTTTTAAATCATTCTAAAGTCAGTTTTAAGCAGAAACAAGGCGAAATTCCATGACGCTTTGAAATGTCCGACATGCAGTGAATGCATCAGCTAGCAGCTCATTTAGCCACGGCGCTCTAATCCTTTCCGACGCATTTTATGATGAAATAATGCTGAATTTATGTGGAAATGATTGTTGTAGAAAAGCTTCAGATGTCTGTCAATGAGATAGATGATGACTGGAGTGCAGTTTGAAGCAGGAACGAGGTGATAATCCGTGACCCGCGTCATCAGGGGGATCGATTTTTAGGGGGACCGTTCGGTTGGCAACATCTGCCCTGAATTGGGCCAGATACTGAACTCTCTCCTAGCCTGTGATTGGTTGGTAGCCTAGATGCTGACGTCAGCCTCACTTTGATGTGGTGCAAGTGCTGCTTTCCTATTGGTCATTTAGGAATGGGAATTCCCACTCCAAAATGGAGGCCAGTATCTGGCCCAATTCAGGGCTGGTTGTCAGGCTATGCCACACCTTTATCCCGCGTACGGCTGCACAAGGGCCAGATGCTGCACTGGGTGCTGCTGGACGCTGCGTTATAGAAAATAATTATTTTGTAGCGGATGAATAATTTGCTCTCAGAGATTGACTGATAAAACCATCTCTAATCTAAATTTAATCTAATCTAAATTTAAATTAGCCCATTTTTGTCAATATGCATATCAAATTACTTTTCAACTTATAACAATTCCAAAAATATATTGTTTGTTATGCACCTGACCTCACATGAGGGCGCTATGGCCCGAAATATCAAAAGGTCAACGAACGTTTGATAATTTGAAAAACTGGTAGAAACCTTTAACTATGATCAATTTTTATATATTGGTGTCAAATGAAATGTTTTTCAGCATGAGAAATTCATCTAAGCACTTAAAAAAATTAAAAATTAAATTCTTGGGCTTGAAATTTTAAGATGACTCCACTAATCAACCAGGGTAGGTCCTAGCAAAAGTAAAATTTAGGACAATGTCACTTATCAAAAATTGTCAGAAATTGCTATCTATGATTTAATGAAAATTCTGCAAAATGGAAACTAACAATTTCAAATTTTGTGCAGATGATGATTAGCAGTCTTAAACACTGACGTAATTGGTCAATGAGGATGACCAGGTATGTGAAGAAATAAGGCTTCAATAAACTGTTTACTAGTCTCATTGGTATTCAAGTTCATAAATAATATATTAAATCAAATTGAAATTTTGATGGTAAGTAGGCCTACCTCATAACAGCCTTTCATGTTTTTCATCACTATCTTCACTATCACAAGCTTTGTTGTGATTTGGTGCTATGTAAATGAAATAAATTGAAATTGAATATCTTAAAAGTACTGAGTAAAGAGTTCAGTGCCCTCCGTTATGGACATGACCTTATTTCCTGCTGAATATAATAATTATAACAGGTGGATTTCCTTACTCTGTACTTTCTCTTGGAATTAGCAAGGTATTTTCTATCCTCAAATCGGACACATTAACCATAAGTGTAAGATGACAGATTAATATGATTTACTTAGAATCGACTTAAAAACCTTGACATTCCTTTAGCTGCATAGAAACTCCCGCAAACTGAACATCATAGGTGTGATACCCTCTTGTGTGATGCTTGTCTTCAAGAAATTTACTGATCTTATTGGCTTTCTATTGGCAAGTAAAATGTTATTTTTATATTTGACTTTGATATAATATTTATAACAAATGAGAAAATTTGTAAATAGGTTATCTATTGAAATCAGTTAATATACATATTATTTATGTAAATAAATAAAATAGAATTTTCAGTGTATGTGCTGTTGTTGTCAATACACTTATATTCACTCATAGCAATAATTTGTGAATATCACTGTACAGGTGAGGCATTATAAGTTTAATCATCATTGTTTTTGTTTTTTTATTTGTTCATTCTTATAAAAGAACCATGTATAGGTCATTCATCATGCTGAACTACATGAAACCAGACGCTCCACCATCACCTCTGCAGCATGGATGGAAATTACAAGAGGGTAAATTTTCGCTATTGCGTTATTCCAAGCCAGGGAACAACTGACATTGCAGAATCTGACACAGGTTCAGAAACTAGTGCTTGTGACAAAGATTCTGACTTTGCTTCTGATGGATACAACACTGAGTAGTATGATGTGATAAACCAGTGTGCGTTTGACACTTAATTCTTGCATTTTTGTACAAATAATGGTAGCCATTTTGAAATTACATAGTCAAGCTTGTCATTTACAGTATGTTTGTCAAAAGTACTTAAATGAATTTCTCATGTAGGAAAACATATGATTAGACACCAATAACATCAAAATTGGTCAAGGTTAACCTTTTTTACTAAATTTTCATATCTTAAGATTGTTGACGTTTTGATATTTCCGGCCATAGCACCGTCAGTTGAGCTAGAAGGCATAGCAAACATCATTATATCATCATTATAAGTAGACAAGCAATTTGATATGCATATTGCTTGTTTGGATGATTATAAATTTTGACCCTTGTTTGAACTTTGTTGTGCCCTCCCAAAAATGCCTGGAAGTTTGAAGAGGGCAGCCCAAGTAAAAAATGTTCAAAATCCATTAGGGTACCCAAAACCACTTCCAAACCTTTGTTCCCAGCATTTGGTCACAGGGTCTACAGGCTGGTCTTCTACTATAAGGCATTTCTGGGTGGGGTTTACCTAAACTGACCTACCTAAAATAAACTGTTTCGTTGGGGTGAGAACAGGTGTCAAATCCAGCTTCAGAAAGTAAAAACCCTCCCATGTGTTGCTTCTACCTGTGCACCTAAAACAGGTGATCTCAATAATGAGCTCATCCACCTGCCTGAAGAGCTCAACTAATTACAATCAGCAGGTTTATTGGGAAGATGGAACAAATATGTGGCTGGACTTTTACTTTCTGAAGTTGGATTTGACACCTCTGGATGGGAACAGTTGGTAGAGGCTTTGAGCAGAGTTTCTCCCCGTCATTTTAACATGCATTGATTGTCAGTGTCAGCGGTTGTTTACAGTTTGATTGAAATGTCAAGTGGTTAAGCAAAGTTAAAGTTTCCTCTGCTTGTAATAGCTAAAAATGCTATAACATAGGTGTAAGCTTATTTGTTTATTTGTGTTACAGTTGATGTAGTCTGTGTTTATAAAAGTTTGGGCACCCCTGATAATTTCCATGATTTTCCTTTATAAATCACTGTTTGTTTGGATCAGCAATTCCAGTTAAATATATCATATAGCAGACAACAAACAGTGATATTTGAGAAGTGAAATGAAGTTTATAGGATTTACAGAAAGTGTGCAATAATTAGGCAGGTGCATACATTTGGGCACCCCAACAGAAAAAAAATACATCAATATTTAGTAGATCCTCCTTTTGCAGAAATAACAGCCTCTAAACACTTATAGGTTCCAATGAGAGTTTGGATTCTGGTTGAAGGTATTTTGGACCATTGTTCTTTACAAAACATCTCAGGTTTGTTGGTTTCCGAGCATGGACAGCCCCCTTAAATCACACCACAGGTTTTCAATAATATTCAGGTCTGTGGACTGAGATGGCCGTTCCAGAATATTGTACTTGTTCTTCTGCATGAACGCCTTAATAGATTTTGAGCAGTGTTTAGGGTCATTGTCTTGTTGAAAGAGCCAGCCCAACTTCAACTTTGTCACTAATTCATGAACATTGTTCTCAAGAATCTGCTGATATTGGCTAGAATCCATGTGACCCTCAACTTGAACAACATTCCCAGTACCTGCACTGGTCACACAGCCACACAGCATGATGGAACCACCTCCAAATTTTACTGTAGGTAGCAAGTGTTTTTCTTGGAATGCTGTGTTCTTTTTCAGCCATGCATACCGCACCTTGTTATGTCCAAATAACTCAATTTTAGTTTCATCAGTCCACAGCACCTTATTCCAAAATGAAGCTGGCTTGTCCAAATGTGCTTTCGCATACCTCAAGCGACTCTGTGGCATGTATGCAGAAAAGGCTTCCTCTGCATTACAGTATCATCTAGCATCTCCTGGTGCAAAGTGCGCTGTATAGTTGAACGATGCACAGAGACACTATCTGCAGCAAGATCATGTAGTAGGTCTTTGGAGCAGGTCTGTGGGTTGACTATGACTTTCACCATCCTTCGCTTCAGCTTATGAGATTTTTCTTGGCCTGCCACTTCAGGCCTTAACTAGTACTGTGTCTGTTGTCTTCCAGTTCCTCACTATGTTCCTCACAGTGGAAATTGAGCTGTAATCTCTGAGATAGCTTTTTGTATCCTTCCCCTGAACTATGATGTTGAACAGTCTTTGTTTTCAGGTCATTTGAGAGTTGTTTAGAGGCTTCCATGTTGCCACTCATTAGAAGAGATGCAAAGAGGGGAAACATTTGTAAATAGCCACCTTAAATACCCTTTCTCGTGATTGGATTCACCTGTGTACGGATGTCAAAGGTCAATGAGCTTACCAAACCAAATTTGTGTTCCAGCAGTTAGTGCTAAATGTATTCAAATCAATAAAATGACAAGGGTGCCCAAATTTAGGCACCTGCCTAATTTTGTATAAATAATTATTGCACACTTTCTGTAAATCCTATAAACTTCATTTCACTTCTCAAATATCAGTCTGCTTGTCTGCTATACGTATGATATATTTAACTGAAATTTCTGATCCAGACAACCAATGATTTATAAAGGAAAATCATCAGGAGTGCCCAAACTTTGGCATACAACTGTAGTTTTATTCTTTACACACATTATTAACCCCCTCGAATCCACCATTAAAAATCTTAGGGGCACCAAATTGGCTAGGACTGGCATTAGTGACATTACAACTTATAACAATGAAGCTACTGAATATTTTTCGTGTCTTTCAGTTTTTGTGACGGTCTCTGCAATGTTATTTGTATAGCTCAGAGCACGGATTGTTTTGATGAAAATGAAGTTGTAACTCAGTGTTCCTTCTTTAAGTTACAAACTAGTGTTGATTGTTTTCTCAGTAACATTTTTCCAAACATTTCCCAAACTGCAGAGTCCAACATTCCTTTGGAAGGAGGGACAGACATCACAAAGAAACATCACTTTTCTTCCTCTTCTTGTACACAAAGAAGTCAGATCTCACCTTCCCACAGTTGTTGACCAGCAGTGGGAAGGAGCACAGGCGAAAGACTCCCAGAGCTCGGATCAGCTCAGGCCAACTCTTCACTTTGAACGCGCTGGAATCCTCAAAGATCAGAGTCCCAGAGACAGGGTTAGACTGCTTGGTCATCCCCATCCTGGAGGCAGAAGTTCCCAGCAGCCTCAGGTGAGGCAGTGAGGGATGTAAACGAGAGCACAGTATCTTCACCACCGGGGACATGAGCTTCTGTGCTGCCAGCTTGTACGTGGAATGCTGTACTTCCTATGCGCCTGAGGGGAGCTGTGCCTGGTGTACACGGAGTCAGGGGGACAACACGCCAGCAGGGTGGTTACACACCAGAAGGAAATGACAAATCAGCAGCATGAGAACAGATATGTGGCGTGGTCGACCAACATGAACATCAGTTAATAAGTGACTAAAGGGAAAATTGAGTAATCGTTAGGTTAACCATTAGTATGCCAACACAAACGGGATGGAAATAAGTACTTATTTTTAAAAAATGGGTAGGGAAAACTGTATCCTGTTGAATCTGACACTAAATGTATTTATTTTGTTACAATTAAGTTAAATCTAAAGGTCAACTTTAGCCACCAATGACCAGGGATTCAACTTATATACCAATCCAAAAATGGGTTAAATACACTTTTTTATTGAAACGCATTTACTGTTACATTTGGGCTTAGCAGTGTGTAACTGAACCCCAAAAGCAGGCAGCCAGGAAACAGCAGGTACAGGTGCAAAAACCAAGATGCTTTAATAATCCACCGTGAAAACAACATGACAACAGTGCCAGGGCAAGAGTTCAAACAAAGAGATGGGAGGCGATTACAAGATGAGGACCAAACAGATGAAATGTAACAAACACAGAACATACTTATACAGTAACCAGGTGGAAACAAACACACGTCACTGTGGCAATGGACCGGCAACTGAATAGCAACAAAGGTGTGGATTAAAAAAAAACTTTAACAACAGATGTGAGGAACCAATGAGAATGCGAAAAGTCGGGACACAAGGTTAACAAAACACCAAAAGGTACGCGGAAATAAAACCTGATCAAGAAACAAAACCTGAGGCATAAAGATAATTTAAGAACATAAAATGCTGAAACAACCATTTACTGTTACATTTGGGCTTAGCAGTGTTTAACTGAACCCCAAAAGCAGGCAGCCAGGAAACAGCAGGTACAGGCGCAAAAACCAAGATGCTTTAATAATCCACCGTGAAAACAACATGACAACAGTGACAGGGCAAGTAAAAGAGTTCAAACAAAGAGATGGGTGGCGATTACAAGATGAGGACCAAACAGATGAAATGTAACAAACACAGAACATACTTATACAGTAACCAGGGTGGAAACAAACACACGTCACTGTGGCAATGGACCGGCAACTGAATAGCAACAAAGGTGTGGATTAAAAAAAACTTTAATTAACAACAGATGTGAGGAACCAATGAGAATGCGAAAAGTCGGGACACAAGGTTAACAAAACACCAAAAGGTACGCGGAAATAAAACCTGATCAAGAAACAAAACCTGAGGCATAAAGATAATTTAAGAACATAAAATGCTGAAACAACCATAGAACTTAAAGACACCCAAACCATGAAAAACTAATCATACAGTGATCGAATAACAAACTGTGCAATAACCAAAACTAAGTCCAAGAACATACGTGGAAAATAAACACGGAACTCAAATAGAATGAAGTGTAAACACGAATAACTACATAAAGAACTACAGAGCAAAAACCACATTAACATGAAGAACTGTGAACGGGGGACACACACCTGCACAACTTAGACATGCACCACAGGCGCACACACATACACGACCTGGACCCACATGATTGACAAACGAGGGACACACACACACTGAAACCAAAGGAGATGCATGGGCATCAGACAGAACACCACAGGGACCCACACGGGAGACAGACAGAGAGAGGATACACACAAAATACAAAAAGGGACACAGGCAAATCCAGATACTCACAGACACAGACAGATAGACACAGATCAGGAGCACACACACATATATAAACCACAGAGACAAACACAAGCATAACTGAGAGGACACACCCACAACATGTACATGTACACCACTTTGCAAACGTTGCAGGTACATGTGGAAAGCTGCCAAATATCAAGTGTTTATAATGAATATGTTAAATGTGTCCACTTTTAGCCAGTAACATTTATTTTAGTTGATAAATCTCTGCAGTTTATTTAATTAAGGTGTGCCAACTATTTAAACAAACAGGATTTTGAACAAAATGAAGAATTTTGATCTGATTTGGATCAAACTTGGTGGAATTATATGAGGATCAGCCAAGGACAAAGTTATCTGATTTTGAGGAAAAAGTCCAAATTTGGGGCCATTGCATATAATGGAGATATTTACAATAGCATGGCTATTTTGAGGCATTGGTTAAAGATACACCTGTGGTTACTATTAAACACCAATATAAAGTCACATATAATCTAAAAATACACCTTACAGTATGTAAATGTGAACACATTCAGAAGACTTTGCACTTCAGAAACTGGCTGCCATTTTTGGAAGGGTGCTGTGTGCTCAGACGCGGTTTTTTGATGCGGGCGAAGCGGGCAGCTGCCCTGGGTGCATTTTTTTTCGTGGCACACAGGGGTTGGCACAAACATTTAATAAAACATATATGTAATTAATCAAATTTTTTTGTTAACCTTCACCACATAACCTGGTTGTTTAACAAAATATATAGCTAATTTAACAAAATATACAATTAAATGTATTTGTATTTTACAGTATATTCTGTTCAATATCTAAACAACTGAGGTATGTTGGGCCAGTTTACCAAACTACATTAAGTGAATATAGCAGAGTGTGAAAGTGCCAAATCAAATTATTTGATGTGAGATTTGAGTTCTTTACTGTTTTATGAGCCGTCTGAACATCTCAAGTTTAATTTCTGTGGTTTTCTTGTTACCTTTTTCCTTTGTGTATGTGCTCGGAGATCAGATTCAGTTCTGATATCATTCTGCTTTCTACGTCATCACTGGTGATATGACTGCTTTAAGATCAGATAATGATCACTTAGAAAGAAAAAACAAAACAAAGATTCAGGAACAAATATTACAAGAACTCAGAAATGGGTGGAGTCTCATCAGAAACTGTAACGATGAAACCAGGGCCAGACTGACTGACGGTTGATAACAGATAAGTAAGAAAATGGTGAGACCACTTTTCACCTTTAAAAATGCACAACTGTATTAGGTGGTTTTACAAACATCAAGCTAAATATTTAGCTAAATGTTGAGGCAAATATGCACCTTAATAAAAGAAATAATCGTTCCTCCCTAAAAGACAGATTAATATAGCATCTAATGACACACATTTAGCATGTGATGGCATGTTCAAATTTGCAATTCAAGGATGTTTTGTATACGAGTATATTGTAGCCTGCAGTCTTTTGATGTCAATTTCAATTGCAATTTCAGTGGCACTAAAATATTTAAAATAATAAAAGTAAGAAAAAATTACATCATCCACAGCACCTTATTCCAAAATGACGCTGGCTTGACCAAATGTGCTTTAGCATACCTCAAGTGACTCTATTTGTGGCGTGTACACAGGAAAGACTTTCTCTGCATTACAGCATCATACAGCATCTCCTTGTGCAAAGTGTGCTGTATAGTTTAATGATGCACAGAGACACTATCTGCAGCAAGATCATGTTGTAGGTCTTTGGAGCAGGTCTGTGGGTTGACTATGAGTGTTCTCACCAGCCTTCACTTCAGCTTATCTGAGATTTTTCTTGGCCTGCCTCTTCAGGCCTGAACTAGTACTGTGCCTGTGGTCTTCCATTTCCTCACTATGTTTCTCACAGTGGAAAATGACATCTGAAATCTCTGAGACAGCTTTTTGTATTCTTCCCCTAAACCATGATGTTGACAATCTTTGTTTTCAGGTAATTTGAGAGTTGCTTAGAGGCTCCCATGTTGCCACTCATTCGAAGAGATGCAAAGAGGGGAAACATTTGTAAATGGCCACCTTAAATACCCTTTCTCATGATTCACTTGTGTACGGAGGTCAAGAGTCATGAGCTTACCAAACCAATTTTGTGTTCCAATAATTAGTGCTACATGTATTAAAATCAATAAAATGACAAGGGTGCCAAAATGTATATACCTGCCTAATTTTGTTTAAATAATTATTGCACACTTTCTGTAAATACTATGAACTTCATTTCACTTCTCAAATATCAGTCTGTCTGCTATATGATATATTTAACTGAAATTTCTGATCCAGGCAACCAATGATTTATAAAGGAAAATCATGAAAATTATCATGGGTGCCCAAACTTTTGCATACAACTGTAGTTTTATTCTTTACACACATCATTAACTCCCTCACATCCGCCATTAAAAATCTTGCCGAGGGCATGAAATTGGCTAAGGCTGGCACTAGTGACAACTTATAACAATGAAGCTCGTATTTTTGGTGTCTTTCAATTTTTGCACTGTGTAGACGGAAACCTCATTTCACTTCTCAAATATCAGTGTGTTCATCTCTATATGATAACTGAAATTTCTGATCCAGACAACCAATGATTTATAAAGGAAAATAGTGAAATGTATCAGGGGTGCCCAAACTTTTACATACAGCTGTAGGTATAGTAATTTAACATCTGTCTGGGTGACATGGTAGAAGAAACAAAACTTCTAGAGGGTAATTTAAACTTAAATGGTTGTTTAAAAAAAAAACAGCCAGCAAGCCAGTCATGTGAGAAAGTCATTAGCGATCTGTAGCTGTCCTCATCTGTGTTCTGTAACCTGACATGCTGAAAGTCTGAACTTATTGCTGACAAACTGAGCGTGAACACATTAGTGATTCATGGTGTCAATCTAACTACCTCTGCAGACTGACAGGGGAGGAGCAGAGCTTAGGTGACTGCATGTTTGAAAGCTGCCAATATTTTTAGGAGTGAGTCCTTTTACCTGTGACACAGGTTTAACTTTATTCTCACTTTATGACATCACAAAGTCAAAATCTCTGACTGCCCTCCTTTGTCAGTTGGTGGAGGTAAATATGGTTACCGGAGCATTCTCGTTCTGCACGTTAAATAAATAAGATGATTTGCATCTTGTACCTGAACACACTGAGAAGAGATATCTGAGCATTACAATCAGATTTATGTTTAATGTTTCAGACTGCAGAGGATGGTGCACAAATATTTACACATTAGTATCAACTTCATGAATCTGTTGATCACTCATTCTGGTAGGGGGGAAAAAAGAAAATATAACGGGTTATTCAAAGTATTCATTATTAATGCCTCTAAAAGCATCGTTAAGATGGCCAGTAAATTAAAATCATTCCGGATCACACAACAGTTACATCATTAGTATCTTCATTATGAGTGAGGAACAACATGCCAATATTTTTAAAATCTTGCTCTTGTGCTCAAATCCAGGCAGGTCCCTGAGGATGGGCGTGGGCATGCTGGTGCTGTTTGTAGATGTGCTGGAGTGGGACGGAGAGGGGCGAGTGAGGGTCCTTACAAGGTGTAGAGGACAGGAAAAGGGGAGTAGAGAGGTGAAGGTGCAGGAAGAGATGGATCCAGCTGTGAAGAAGAGGCAGGTGGTGCAGTGCCATCTCTGGTCGATAGGGGGCAGCTGAGTTGAACTGGGAGATGACTCCTATTTCGACAGGAGGAGCTGAGGAGTGCTGAGAATGGGCCATCTGTGGCAGTGAAGCAGAGGAGGAGGCAGCCATGCAAGAGGAGGGCTGGAAAGGGGGGTGAGGAAGGGAGGATGAGGGATGAGTGAAGGAGGAGGAAGGAAAGGCAGCAGAAAGGGATGGAGCTTGAGTTTGGCTGAAATTTGGGAGGTGGAGAGGAGGATGGGCAGAGCTGAGAGACACATTTGGAAACGTCAGATTCTGCACGTGGGGAGGAACAGAGGGGAAGGAAAGAGAAGTGGGAGCTCCGTGAGGAGGTAGGGAGCACGACAGAGTGAGGGCAGAGGGATGGACAGCTGCTGGGTTCAGGTTGGGGGCTGACTGAGCGGTAAACGGAGGAGCATTTACAGGGTCACTTTGCAGAGTCCTGGCTGACATTTGACCCAGCAGGCCCGACTGACACGTGGTAGGCGGAGCAGGAAGAGAGGAGTCGTCGGTGGGCGTATGAGGAGCGACCACCGGGATTGGATGTCGGGCGATAAGTGAGGAGCGGCTGTGGCGAGGAGGAGTTGGAAGGGGGTGGAGTTGGGTAGGTGAAGGAGGTCTGCTGCAGTGAGGAGGAAGTGGGAGAGGATGACAGAATAGGACAGTTCATGGGAGGGATGGAGGGAAAGCTGGAGTCAGAGGGAGGCTGGAGCTCGGCAGCAGGCCGAGGATCAGACGTGTCCGGAAGATTGGGGACAGAGAGGGAGGAGAAGGAGGATGACGGCTGAGGAAGAGGAGCTGAGGGAAAGAGGAGGAGCTGACCTGAGCAGCAGGATAGTTGGAGGCATAATCTGGCTCACCCAAACTATCTGATCTGTAAAAATAAATAAATAATAATAAATAAATTCTGTGTTCCACAAAATACTGAAAATACAACTCAATGCGAAGATAAAAAAAAAAACAGGACACATATTTATGATATTAAAGAGAAATAATATTTATAGAAAAAAATCTTGTTTATGTGTCAAAAATAAATTACATTATGTACTTTAATCACAAAAATAATTACAACATCATCTAAATTAAATAAAAATATGAAACAAAATAATGCAGTACCAAGGTGCACATAAACTCTATTAGTACAATTAAATCATCACTTTTATAACCTGTCAGCTTTAGAATTGGATGGATACAGGAACATTTACAAATAACTATCTTTTGTGCTTTTGGAAAATAAATGATTTGAATGGAAATGTTTGACAAAGTATTTTATTTAATATAATATTTAAAAATAGAATTACAATATTTTATTAATTTGTTTATTTTTATATAAAATCCTGTTTTGTTATTTAATATATACACACAAAGAGATTATATTAATTTAATAATTTTGATATAAGTGTAATGTGTTCAGAAAATGATAAAAAAAAATTGTAACAATCTGAAAATTATTCATAGGACAACTTCAAATGTCGACTCAGTAGGTGGATGAAAGTATTCACAGAACTTCACTTTTTCCACATTTTTTATGTTACAGTCCAAAATGGATGAAATTCAATTTTTTTTTCCTCAAATTCTGCACACAATACCCCATAATGACAATGTGAAAAAAGTTTTTTGCAAGTTTATCAAAAATAATAGAATTTATTAAAAATATAGAATAGTGGAATTTTGAGGGGAAAAGAATCTATTTACTCCATTTTGGAATAAGGCTGTAAGATAAAATGTGGAAAAAGTGAAGCGCTGTGAATACTTTATTAAAGAGTTATTCATGTGAATTTGGGTGCAACTTTATTCCAGTATCTGGCGCATTTTAGTTTGAAAGATGTCTCTGCACTCACCTTTCAATTACACCGTTATTTGCTGCCTGATTTCCAGGTGTCTCCTGCATTTCACTGGCTATGGTCATGGTGATGTCGGGCATTTGGGATGAGATAAACGGCTGGTTAAGGTCTACTGTCGGCTCTGGGATCAGACCATCCCGGTAGCAGGCGTCGTCTGGTCTGTAGCCACAGGTGGGGTCAGGCAGTGAGGTCAGGGCGAGGAGGTCACTGTTGTTGGTGTTGACAGTGGCCTCAGGCAGTACCTCAGCAGAGTCCAATGGGTCACAGGTCACTGAAAGAGACACACAGAGTGGTGTCATAAAGCGTCTGTATAATAAAGTGGTATCAGCGGTTTATCGGGATTTTGACAAGATATCAGCAGACATTTACCGATATCCAAGGTTTCTGTCAGAACAGAAATTTTGCGTTTCTGTCGTGCATCTCTTTGCCTGCAGGGGGAAAAAGTTCTTACATCCTCCATGCATTTATGGATTGCACTTGTTGAATGTTTATCAGCATCAGTGTGTGAATGTACATTTATTATAAATTACCTTTTGCTGTTCATGCCATTCTCTCTGAAGCCTTTAGCAAAGGGGTTAGAGTTGATCTTCAGCTCTGTAATCTATAAACAAAAATAAAAACCCAAATGCTGTTAATTGTGATTCTCATTCATTCATTCTCATTCAAAAAAAAAAAAAAAAAATTAACAGCACTGGCTTTACACATTTTTACCCATTCTCTTGGATGCAACCATGTAAACCTGCATGTGAAAATGAACACTTCCTTCTGGAATATCCAGTTAATAGCATCATCTTCTATTGTGAGCAGTTACCGCCCTATTCTACACATATTGATTGCATTTACAAATGTCACTGCGTCACGTAAAATTCAACAAATTTGATCATTTAATGCAGTGTGAGTTTGCAGTTGTTCTATTCCTTGACACAAAACTGTCACTACACAACACCTGCTGGATAATGCAAAAGACACACAAACCAAATATCAAAAGAATATCAGCCAGATTGCTGAAAATAGAAAACATTATTTGTTGCACCTTGCTGTTCTGGTAGGCTGTGACGGTGACAAACTGGGTCTCAGGAAAAATAAAGGTGTGCTGACCTCCGCCCCACCTCATCACGTCTCTCGCATCAATAACATGAATTCTGGGTTGGTAGCGGTGCAGGAGTGCAAAATGATCTGAAAACAAGTCGAAAGCACCATTATGTATCCGTGTTTGGCTCATCAGTGCGACCACTGTAACGCACCATTCTGCAGTACGTACGTGTCCGTGTGAGTCCAGCGTGTTGTTGGTGAGCTTGGCATAGTGGAAAGAGATGGTGCGGCTCTGCCAGTGAGCACCCGTGGCGGGGGA